>NC_142798.1:77853056-78006993 GCF_049724085.1 Artemia sp. Qi Xiang Cuo
TTATTGTCTATGGATCTCGAAGAAATTAACTGTTTTCATTGGATAGTGAACTATAATCTGTTTGAGTATGATAAAAGCTTGTGGAGTACTACATTACGTTATATAAACTGACTGGGATTCTATGATAGAGTGATTACACCACTTAATAATACTGGTCAGGAACTGAGAAATGTTCAGGAGGAAGTCAGTGAAATTTGCAGCTTTTTCGGGATTGAAGAACTCTACGTAAAGGGTAATGTACCTACAGATAAAGTTTTAATTCAAAAGTGCGACCCTAGGATTCCAATTTCCAAACTAGAAGAATTTAAGTGTCCTAAATTTGAATGGGGTTATCACCATCCTGAAGACGAGGTTAGGTTCTTCGCGCAGTGGATACCTAAGGACATACCTGATCGTGATAAATCCATAAGACATGGTAAAAAAAAAACTGTTCTATATCATGGGATGATCGTTTCAGGATGTTTAAGTGTGAACTCTAAGTACTATATTTATGTAAATATGTGGTGTTTTTTTTTTTTTTTTTTTTTTTTAAAAAAAAAAAAATATGTTAATCCGTTTAAGCAATAAATATCTTTAAGCTTAACCCGTCTTTATTATTTAGAATATTTTTATTCATTTAATTAAATTATGAAGAAATTGTAAGTAAGTAACAATAGCTTTCTTGAATTCGCTTCCTGGACACAATACAGATATTTAATTCAAGAAATCATAATAAAATCGCAAGTAAGTAATAAAGTCTTTATTGTTTTCACCTATTGGATACACAATACTGAAATTTCATTCAAGAAATTATGAAGGAGTCGTAAATAGGTAACACACTCATTCTTGAAGTCAAATCTTGTATACACAATGCAGAAATTTAATTTAAGAAAGTATCAAAAAATTGTAAGTAAGTAGCAAATTCTTCCTTGAATTCACCTCCTGGATAAATAAAAAAAGATATTTCATTCAAGAAATTATGACAAAATTCTAAGTAAGCAAAAAACTCTGTCTTGAAGTTACCTCATGGATACACAATGCAGAAATTTCATTTAAGAAATTATCAAAAATTGTAAGTAAGTAGCAAATTCTTTCTTGAATTCGCCTCCTGTATAAATAAAAAAGACATTTCATTCAAGAAATTATGACAAAATTCTAAGTAAGAAACAAACTCTTTCTTGAAGTTACCTCATGGATACACAATGCAGAAATTTCATTTAAGAAATTATCAAAAATTGTAAGTAGCAAATTATTTCTTGAACTAGCCTCCTGGGTAAATAAAAAAGACATTACATTCAAGAAATTACGACAAAATTCTAAGTAAGTAACAAACTCTTTCTTGAAGTTACCTCATGGATACACAATGCAGAAATTTCATTTAAGAAATTATGAAAAAATTGTAAGCAAGTAAAAAACTCTTTCCTGAAGTCACCTCGTGGATACACAATGCAGAAATTGCATTAAAGAAATTATAAAAAAATTGTAAGTAAGTAGCAAATTCTTTCTTAAATTCGCCTGCTGGATAAACAAAAAGACATTTCCTTCAAGAAATTATGACAAAATTCCAAGTAAGTAACAAACTCATTATTGTTTTCACGACTTAGATACATGATGTAGAAATTTAATTCAAGAAATTATGAAAAAATTCTCAGTAAGTAACAATTTTTTTCTTGAAGTCAACTCTTGGATACACAATACGCAAATTTCATTCAATAAATTATGAAAAAACTGTAAGCAAGTAACAAACTCTTTCCTGAAGTCACCTCTTGGATACACAATGCAGAAACTTCATTTAAGAAATTATCGAAAATTGTAAGTAAGTAGCAAATTCTTTCTTGAATTCGCCTCTTGGATAAACAAAAAAAGTCATTTCATTCAAGAAATTATGACAAAATTCTAAATAAGTAACAAATCCTTTCTTGAAGTTACTTCATGGATACACAACGCAGAAATTTCATTTACGAAATTATCAAAAATTGTAAGTAAGTAGCAAATTCTTTCTTGAATTCGCCTCCTGGATAAATAAAAAAGACATTTCATTCAAGAAATTATGACAAAATTCTAAGTAAGTAACAAACTGTTTCTTGAATCCTTCTCCTGAATGCACAATACAGATATTTCATTTAAGAAATTACGAAAAAATTGTAAGCAAGTAACAAACTCTTTCTTGAATACACCTCGTGGATACACAATGCAGAAATTTCATTAAAGAAATTATGAGAAAATCGTAAGTAAGTAGTAAATTCTTTCTTGAATTCACCTGCTAGATAAACAAAAAGACATTTCGTTCAAGAAATTATGAGAAAATTCCAATTAAGTAACAAGCTCTTTATTGTTTTCACGACTTAGATAAACGATGTATAAATTTAATTCAAGCAATTATAAAAAAAAGGAAAATAAGCAACAAACTTTTTATTGATTTCACCTCTTGGATACAAAAAAAAAAATCTTTCATTCAAGAAATTATGACAAAATTCTAAGTAAGTAAAAAACTCATTCTTGAAATCGCCGTTTACATGCACAATACAGAAATTTCATTCTATGGGACCTCTACACGTGATTAAACACGTTTTGAAACTACATGCTATTTGCTTGCCTTTCCTTGGCACCTTTTCAAACGAGCGGGGATTCCCCACTGGTTCCTACACATTGCAAAAAAGTGACCAGTACGAAAACTCCACGTTTTCAACCAGACTGATATATATATATATATATATATATATATATATATATATATATATATATATATATATATATATATATATATATAAAGAAACTTGCTCTGAAATGTCTTTTGAAAAGTATTTCATCCAAAAAGTTGGGTTGATCTAGGTTCACTTAGAGTGGCGCGCCACTCTAAGTGAACCTAGATCAACCCAACTTTTTGGATGAAATACTTTTCAAAAGACATTTCAGAGCAAGTTCCTTTATATATATATATATATATATATATATATATATATATATATATATATATATATATATATATATATATATATATATTATCCTCCTGACTACTCTTGTCCCTCTGGGTGGACATACAGTTAATTTTTTTTAGCGCGATAGTTATTGGTTGGAACGTCATCTACGCACTACAGTTGGAACCAGCGTACCTGGCTTGCCATCTGTGATTTTTTTCAGCTTGTTATTGGTAGTGGAAGAGTGGTTTTTGCACTAAAGAAAGGGAGGAAAGTTCAAAATCGAAGAAGAGCAGGAGGACAAAAGGTAAGAAAATTCCTAATTGGTCTTGGAATGAAAGGTGGAGCCTGGAAAAAAATAAGCTTCCTTAGAAGAATTAACACTTCATTTTGGGAGAGATTTTTTCACCTATATCCATTACATCATCTATTGGTGTGCGACTAAAGTTCAATGTCCACCCCCGTGGACATCGGTTCTCAATCAAGCATTTTGAAGTTAGAAAGATAAGAGTCGACAGAATCGGAAGAATCGGAAGTCGCAAAGAATCGGAAGAAAGATAAGAGTCGCGAAGAATCGGAAAAAATCGAATCAATTCAAAAAAGGGCCTTGCGAATAATTTTCAAAGAAGGCAAGGTGCCTTACTCTCTGCTCCTAAAAAAAGCTAGTCTGAAAACCCTGGAGCAAAGGAGGGTTTCGTTGTGCCTCCGTTTTGCAAAAAATGCCATAACAAACCCTCGGACGGCAAGTATTTTCCCCAAACGTCACTCCCCATCCAGAATACGGCCGCCTCGAGCTGTTTCTGAGCCCATCCCTGCTTTGTCCCCCATTCGCTGCGTTAAGTCCAGATACGAAAGAACTTTTATCCCCATCATTACAGAGAAAATGAATAAAATGCCTCAATAGTTTCTTTTTTGCCCTCTTTTGTTGTTTATTAGCTGATGGTACTGCCCAGGTTCTTGTGCTCTTTTGCTCGCCCCCCCTTTCTTGACCAGCTTTTATTGTCTTTAACTCTTTTATTGATTTACTGTAGTTTAATTGCTGACACTTTCTTAGTATCCCTTTTAATTTAAATGCATTTATGTTTTGTGCTAAGTTTAGTTTGACCAGTTTTTAATGCATTTATGTCTCGCTCTAAGTTTAGTTTGACAAATTTTTTTTTTTTTTAATTTATTAATTGACTTTTTAAAGTTTTAATTATTGACTTTTAAATGATGCTCATTATGGTTTTCTCTATTTCGTTGTTGTTCTTTGCATTTGCAGGGTAACCATTTATTTGTTGTTGACTCCAAACTCCGAATCCGGCCCTGGGTGGGCTTGTGATAGCGATTTTTTTGAAATAAATATCTCTGATCTCTTATCTCTCAGAACAGAAGAACTTCCTATTTTAATGTCTTTTCTTAACCTTCACTTATGGTCACCTTCAAAAGTTGAAAACCATGTTTTCTCTGGTAGTTACCGTGTCTGATGCCCTGGCAATCATCGACGCTAGTGATTTTGAGGACCTTTCTGCAGATGAAAGTGATGATGACCTCTTTGAGCCCCACAATATAGAACTTGAAGATACAAGTGAAGATGAAGAACCTAAAAGCGCCTTCCTTCCAGGCGATGAAAGCATCATCGAGGAGGAAGTATCTGAACTGGAGTCTGATTTTGAAGATGACATACCTCTAGGCAAGCGGGCTCGAATATTGCAGCGACCTATGAAACGACCAAAATTGATGAAATGGAGGGAAAGCACGGGATGTGAGATTCAGTTGAGTTCAGTAAGAGATGAAGTTATCTTTACTGACCATTCTGATTGGAAACCGGAAGAGTTTTCCACACAATACTTCTCCCAGTCTTTTTTCGATGAGACAGCATATGCCAAAAACTACACCTATAAAAAAAAATTCAACAAGAGCTTGAATGTCACTGCTGACGAACTTAAGACCTTTTTCGGAGCTGTAATATTGATTGGTAATCTCAAATAACCTCAAATCGAAATGTACTGGAAGGCACAGTACCGTGTAAACCAGATATCAGAAAATATTGGAAAAAACCGTTTCTTCACTCTAAGAAGCAATCTGAAATTTGTTGTATATGAAGAAATTTCCGACGACATTAAGAAGAACAATCTGTTGTGGAGAGTTCAGTCAATTATCGACCTTTTCCGTACCGTTTGCCTTTCTTCCCCGAGGGACAAAAATTGTTTAATTGATGAGCAGATGATCCCATTTTATGGCAAAACGTCGTTGAGGCAGTATGTACCCAATAAGCCAAATCCCGTCGGCCTCAAAAACTTTGTCTTGGCTAATCCGAAAGGCCTCATACTTGACTTCGAGATTTATCAGGGTGCTACTACGCTTCCTGAAAATATGCGATGCCATGGCCTTGCAGCTGGAATCGTACTCAGGGTATCTCAAACCCTCCCACCCGGATCTTGCCTCTACTTTGATCGATTTTTCAACTCGACAAAATTACTCGACCTTCTGTGCGAAATGCAGATAAATGCAACTGGCACAGTCATGCGAAATAGATTTGGAAGGGAGACCGTACCTCTGAAGCCAGAGAAAGAAATGAAGAAGAAAGGGAGAGGGTCGAGCGTTGCGTTTGTGCGAGAAGATCGCAAGCTAGCCATCACGGAATGATTTGATACGAGAATTGTGACACTAGGCTCGAATAGTAAGGCAATAGAAGCAGAGACAATAATGGAAAGATGGGACAAAAAGCAGAGGAAGCGGATCATAATCTCTTGCCCAAGGTCTATAGCTGACTACAACACGTACATGGGTGGAATGGACATGGCTGACCGTATGATCAGTTATTACCGATTCACTTCCAGAACTAGAAAATGGACCGTAAGATTCCTTCATCATTTTATTGATGCTGCATACTCAAATGGTTTCATCGAGATGCAGGGTGATGAAGAAAATAGCAGGCCAAGCTTGAACAAACTCATCTTATATCGTTTTCACGTTGCAGAGCACCTTCTCTGTCGGCCGAAACCGGAGCAGTATGTCGAGGAAAATGACGATTGTGAAGTAGCGTCGGCTGGTGATTTCAAAAAGCGCCGACCATTACCACCTGAGAGAGGTAGAGGAGCCATTCACTTACCCGAATACCACGACCTAAAGAACGCGAAGAGGTACCGCCTTCCAGGCTGCTCAATAAAGACGAGATGGTGTGTTGAATGTAAAGTGTTTCTCTATCTTGTTGGTGACAGAAACTGCTTTTCTTGTTTTCACCAGTAAACAACCATGGAAAATAAATTTCCTGTTTCTTTTTCTCGATGAAAATAAAAGTGTTATATAGTCGACTTATCTCTCTGATTTACTCCGTTGGGAACCGATGTCCACGGGGGTGGACAACAGATTTTGGAGAGGGGAGGGGAGTGAAAAATTTTTTAAGGTCATTTTTGAAATCAGCGATTTTTTTAACACATGTGGTGTAAAAATTACGCGTCTTCAATACCTATATCTATGCCGGTAGTCAGGAGGATATATATATATATATATATATATATATATATATATATATATATGATATATATATATATATATCAGTCTGGTTGAAAACGTGGAGTTTTCGTACTGGTCACTTTTCTGCAATGTGTAGGAACCAGTGGGGAATCCCCGCTCGTTTGGAAAGGTGCCAAGGAAAGGCAAGCAAATAAAATGTAGTTTCAAAACGTGTTTAATCACGTGTAGAGGTCCCATAGAATGAAATTTCTGTATTGTACATGTAAACGGCGAATTCAAGAATGAGTTTTTTACTTACTTAGAATTTTGTCATAATTTCTTGAATGAAATGTTTTTTGTTTTTTTTTGTATTCAAGAGGTGAAATCGATAAAGAATTTGTTACTTACTTCCTTTTTTTTATAATTTCTTGAATTAAATTTATACATCATATATTTAAGTCGTGAAAACAATTAAGAGTTTGTTACTTACTTGGAGTTTTCTCATAATTTCTTGAACGAAATGTCTTTTTGTTTATCTAACAGGTGAATTCAAGAAAGAATTTGCTACTTACTTACAATTTTCTCATAATTTCTTTAATAAAATTTCTGCATTGTGTATCCACGAGGTGTATTCAAGAAAGATTTTGTTACTTGCTTACAATTTTTTCGTAATTTCTTAAATGAAATATCTGTATTGTGCATTCAGGAGGAGGATTCAAGAAACAGTTTGTTACTTACTTAGAATTTTGTCATAATTTCTTGAATGAAATGTCTTTTTTATTTATCCAGGAGGCGAATTCAAGAAAGAATTTGCTACTTACTTACAATTTTTGATAATTTCCTAAATGAAATTTCTGCGTTGTGTATCCATGAGGTAACTTCAAGAAAGGATTTGTTACTTATTTAGAATTTTGTCATAATTTCTTTAATGAAATGAATTTTTTTTGTTTATCCAAGAGGCGAATTCAAGAAAGAATTTGCTACTTATTTATAATTTTTGATAATTTCTTATAGGAAGTTTTTGCATTGTGTATACAAGAGGTGACTTCAGGAAAGAGTTTGTTACTTGCTTACAATTTTTTCATAATTTATTGAATGAAATTTCCGTATTGTGTATCCAAGAGTTGACTTCAAGAAAAAAATTGTTACTTACTGAGAATTTATTCATAATTTCTTGAATTAAATTTCTACATCATGTATCTAAGTCGTGAAAACAATAATGAGTTTGTTACTTACTTGGAATTTTGTCATAATTTCTTGAACGAAATATCTTTTTGTTTATCCAGCAGGTGAATTCAAGAAAGAATTTGCTACTTACTTACAATTTTTTCATAATTTCTTTAATGAAATTTCTGCATTGTGTATCCACGAGGTGACTTCATGAAAGAGTTTGTTACTTGCTTACAATTTTTTCATAATTTCTTAAATGAAATTTCTGCATTGTGTATCCATGAAATAACTTCAAGAAAGAGTTTGTTACTTAATTAGAACTTTGTCATAATTTCTTGAATGTAATGTCTTTTTTATTTATCCAGGAGGTGAATTCAAGAAATAATAGGCTACTTACTTACAAAATTTTTATAATTTCTTAAATAAAGTATCTGCATTGTGTATCCTAGAAGTAACTTAAAGATAGAGTTTATTACTTACGTAGAATTTCGTCATAATTTCTTGAACGAAATGTCTTTTTTATTTATCCAGGAGGCGAATTCAAGAAAGAATTTGCTACTTACTTACAATTTTTGATAATTTCTTAAATGAAATTTTTGCATTGTGTATACAAGAGGTGACCTCAAGAATGAGTGTGTTACCTATTTACAATTCCTTCATAATTTCTTGAATGAAATTACAGTATTGTGTATCCAATAGGTGAAAACAATAAAGAATTTATTACTTACTTGCGATTTTATTATGATTTCTTGAATTAAATATCTGTATTGTGTCCAGGAAGCGAATTCAAGAAAGCTATTATTACTTACTTACAATTTCTTCATAATTTAATGAAATGAATAAAACTATTCTAAAGAATAAAGACAGGTTAAGCTTAAAGATATTTATTGCTTAAACGTATTAACATATTTTTGAAAGAATTTGCTACTTACTTACAATTTTTGATAATTTCTTAAATGAAATATCTGCATTGTGTATCCATGAGGTAACTTCAAGAAAGAGTTTGTTGCTTACTTAGAATTTTGTCATAATTTCTTGAATGAAATGTCTTTTTTTATTTATCCAGGAGGCGAATTCAAGAAAGAAATTGCTACTTACTTACAATTTTTGATAATTTCTTAAATGAAATTTCTGCATTGTGTATACAAGAGGTGACTTCAAGAATGAGTGTGTTACCTATTTACAATTCCTTCATAATTTCTTGAATGAAATTTCAGTATTGTGTATCCAATAGGTGAAAACAATAAAGACTTTATTACTTACTTGCGATTTAATTATGATTTCTTCAATTAAATATCTGTATTGTGTCCAGGAAGTGAATTCAAGAAAGCTATTGTTACTTACTTACAATTTCTTCATAGTTTAATGAAATGAATAAAACTATTCTAAAGAATAAAGACGGGTTAAGCTTAAAGATATTTATTGCTTAAACTTATTAACATTATTTTTTTGATAAAAAAAAAAAAAAACAACACCACATATTTACATAAAAATAGTACTTATAGTTCACACTTAAACATCCAGAAACGATGATCCCATGATATAGAATAGTTTTTTTTTACCATGTCTTATGGATTTATCACGATCAGGTATGTCCTTAGGTATCCACTGCGCAAAGAACCTAACCTCGTCTTCAGGACGGTGATAACCCCCTTCAAATTTAGGACACTTAAATTCTTCTAGATTGAAAAGTGGAATCCTAGGGTCACACTTTTGAATTAAAACTTTATCGGTAGGTACATTACCCTTTACGTAGATTGCTTCAACCCCGAAAAAGCTGCAAATTTCACTGACTTCCTCCTGAACATTTCTCAGTTCCTGACCAGTATTATTAAGTGGTGTAATCACTCTATCATAGAATCCCAGTCTGTTTATATAAAGTAATGTAGTACTCCACAAGATTTTATCATACTCAAACAGATTATAGTTCACTATCCAATGATAACAGTCAATTTCTTCGAGATCCATAGACAATGATAAAAAAGCACATTCAAATATAACACCACAAGATGATTTTTTTAATCCGATAAATTCTGTGTCATACAGTCCTATCATCTTGGAGGCTATTAATGTAGTTGTTAAGTAGAGAAATACTTCATCAAACTTTTATACCTTCGCTCAAGGTTGAATGGAGTTATGGGTAGTGAGATTAGTCCTAAAACCATCTGAATTCATTGTGGGGAGGAGTCATAAAACCTCCAGTGGGAAAGCCACATCGTGTCTCTGACCAATCATAGAGCACAATTGCTAGAACCATAAGCATATTTTGACATTTTAAGATATGTACAAAAAGAAAAAATAAATAAAAGTTGAAAAATGTTAATGAATCCTAAATCTTTTGGAAACAGCTTCTATTTTTCCCCCTTTTTAGCATTATTTTCTCTAAATACTTGGCCCCCCCCCCCCCCCAGACAGTTAAGAAAGAAGCAATAGTCTATTTCTCCTGAAGCATTTCAATTCAAATGTTTACCGGGGTATTAAATAAGTAGCATTTTTACACCTCCCTCAAAACTTAATTTCCCCTTCCTAGCTTTATTTTAACTGAATACTTGCCCCCATCCCCCTCACTTCATATAAAGTAGTCAAAATATTGTTTTTGTGTGGGTTCCATTGTAACTGAATCCCCGTGTAACAGAACCCCAAGCAACTGAACCCCCATGCATTGGAGCATTTGGTGTCTAGATATTAAACGTAGTGAAATTTATATATTTGCAATCTGCATAAAAACCCAATTCTTGTCAATTGTTATCAAAATTCCATTTTTGAGTTTCGGTTACAATTGAGCTAAGTCGCTCCTTCATTACAATTTAACACTATGAACTATTTGATAAAACTTATTGGGCTAACGTCCTATTTTTAATTAATCCTGTAGCAAACCGGAGTTTTTGAAGCACGATTCACACTATTAAAGCTTAGTATTTCTGAGTCCAGTTGAAATGTGCACCATTTTAGAAAATTATCTTTTTGGGGGAAGCTTTTGGTTCCTTTACGTGTACGTAAAGGACTGAAATACCCTTACAGGCGTCTTCTTTTCTTCGATATATTTGCTTACTTGGTTATTCAGCGTAAGCAGCGAATTTATGGCAAATCCAGGGAAAATTTTTTTTTTGAAACGCTTTCTGGGTCTCATTACAAAATTGACTTTCCTCGCAAAAACATAATTTGTTCCCACAAAAGTATTTTCGTTATTAATTAGAAAAAAAAAAAAAAAAACACTTTTTCCACAAAATAAGTTTTTTAAATAAAAGTAAAGAACTCCATTAAACAAAAAATTAGCAAAAATAACATCAAATAATCTACCAATCGTGAAACTGCCACAAATAAGCATCGATAAATAAATGAAACCCAAAATGAACAGAAATTACAATAATTAACCGAGTCAAACTCAAAACGAGCAGAAATTAACATAAGTTGGGCGCGAAACCCCTATGCCTTCCCAAGACCAGAACAAAATTTGCACTTTACTGAAAAAATACAAGTGAATGTTCATTGTCAGTTTAATATACATATATTGATATTTAGTAATCAAAATGTTAATATCATTTGATTTATTAAAGGTGTAAAAGTAAAACCATTTGTATTTTTTCAGTAAAGTGCAAATTTTGTTCGTGTCTTGGGAAGGCATAGGGGTTTTGCGCCCAACTTATGTTAATTTCTGCTCGTTTTGAGTTTGACTCGGTTAATTATTGTAGTTTTTGTTCGTTTTGGGTTTCATTTATACGAGTTGCACTTTACTTTCACCTTGTTTCCCAAAAACTGTTTAAAATTATGTTTTTTTTTGTAGTTGTTTTCGTTTTTGCTTTATTTTTCGACTTGATAGGAATTCTGAAACTGGACATAAATTATTTCATCAGATACACGTTAGCACTCTAAAGTGAAATTTGAGTCGCATATGCTTGGGGTATTAAGCGTTTGAATCTGATAAGAAGAGGTTTAATTTCTTTTAATTTCCAAGATATAGATTCCTCTCCCTTATGATTTTCGTAATAATTAAGCGTTACCGCATATGCTTGGGGATATTAAGCGTTTTGAATCTGATAAGAAGGGGCTTAATTTCTTTTAATTTCCAAGATATAACGTATAAAATGCCTTAAAAATGGAGTGATGTGTGTTCAGTTCCTTCTTACAATTCGAATCATGAAGTGGAACGCAACCTCCCCCTCCGAAATACCTTGCTCTTTATGCTAGATGTTTTGATAATAGTTATAAAATACACTAAAAAATATATCGGTCGAGGAGGTATTCTTTAACTGAATCACAAGCTTCTGAATCCCCCATGCAACTGAGCCCTCTTTAACTGAACCCTCATGTAACTGAACCCCCCTTAGATCTCAGATAAATGGTGCTTACCATAGAAGTTTCACGGGCTTACACTGAAAAAAATTTTTTTTTGACTGTCTTTTTAATACATTTTAGCATTATTTTCACTAAATACAGTGACAAGCAAAACCACGACAAAGCACTACTCTCGTGGAACTCAAGCCCCATTTAACTCAACCCCCGTGCACCCGGACCCCCCATGTAACTGAACCCCTGTATAACCGAAACCCTGTACAACTGAACCCCCGTGGTACTGAAACCTCGTGCTACTGAACCCTCGTGCAACTCGACCCAATTTAACTAAACCCCCGTCTAACTATACCCCCTTTAACTGAACCCTCGTGCAACTGAACCCTCCATGTAACTGAACCCCTGTATAACCGAAACCCTGTACAACTGAATCCCCGTGCTACTGAACTCTCATGCTACTGAACCCTCGTGCAACTCAACCCAATTTAACTAACCCCCCGTGTAACTATACCCCCTTTAACTGAACCCTCGTGCAACTCAACCCTCCACGCAATCCCATCTCCCTCAAAACACTTTTCAGCCATTTCTTGTTAAATTTTTTTTTATTTCTAAACTATTTTAAATTGACAATACTCTGCAAAACATCACTTGTGTATTATACAGTACACTATCATCCCATCTTCTCCAATTCGCAAATCCACCCTCGTGCAACTGAACCCTCCATGTAACTGAACCCCTGTATAACCGAAACCCTGTACAACTGAATCCCCCTGCTACTGAACCCCCGTGCTACTGAACCCTCGTGCAACTCGACCCAATTTAACTAAACCCCTGTGTAACTATACCCCCTTTAACTGAACACTCGTGCAACTCAATCCCAATTTAACTAAACCCCCGTGTAACTGTACCCCCTTTAACTGAACCCTCGTGCAACTCAACCCTCCATGCAACCCATCTCCCTCAAAACACTTTTCAGCCATTTCTTTTTAAATTGACAATACTTTTCAAACGTTACTTGTGTATTATACAGACCACATCGGAGAGGTAAAGCTAGGTCAAGTCACAATGCCATTCTATCGTTACTTTTCAATTAAGCTATTGAATACCTTTTACCAATGTCTCTTGTAGGCGTCAAATCTATTAAGTATCTGAGCATATTCTTTGTATTGTTGATGCAAGCATCCTATTCCTCATTCTTTAATTACCCATGAGGCATTCTTAACCAACGCAATACCTTTACGCAAATACCTTTTCCCAAAAAAAATTCGCAAATAGAGTTATTTTTACGTCACAATTTTCAACTTAAAACCATTCTAATTATAGCATCCCATTCCTCATACTTTAATTACCCGTTACGCTTTCTTAACCAACGCAATACCTTTACGCAAATACCTTTTCGCAAAAATTCGCAAATAGAGTTATTTTTACGTCACAATTTTCAACTTAAAACCATTCTAATTATAGCATCCCATTC
Organism: Artemia sp. Qi Xiang Cuo; assembly: GCF_049724085.1. Classification (NCBI taxonomy): domain Eukaryota; kingdom Metazoa; phylum Arthropoda; class Branchiopoda; order Anostraca; family Artemiidae; genus Artemia; species Artemia sp. Qi Xiang Cuo. The sequence continues at coordinate 77,866,326 of NC_142798.1, forward strand.
CTCATACTTTAATTACCCGTTACGCTTTCTTAACCATCGGAAGTTTAATTTGGATATTGAACTTAGAAGTAATTACCCTTTTCAAAAACATTAGTCGTTCTATTAATGAACCCGTGATTCGAAACCAGTCAGATTGCATCACACAATCTCGCTCCTAGTTCCAAAACGTGGGTGTCACCTCAAGTTTTTTAAAAAACCAACTAATCAAGTTACCATGTAGAATTATCACCGCTCTCTCTCTCACCAATTGACCCCAAAAAAATGAGTGTTACCTTAGCAAACCCGTTTGCTAAGGCAAGTACCGTTCGTAGTAATAGGTGACTGACCCGTGGTAAGTCAAAGTACCGGTTAAACTACACGCATATCCATGCCTCAGGCTTGTGTAATTCAATGTGGGTTTGAAATCAGCACCTCTCTTACTACCAACATGTGGAATGGATATGGAGATTCAAGCTCTGACCAAGCGTGAAAGGCTTTCTAGGATGATAAGGTTGTTTTCAAAATTTATTAATGGTTTATCAAGAAATTGCATTTTGTTGCTGCTGTATTGACTTTTCCATAACGTAACATAAACTCACGTAACACAAAGTAACGTGGAGCTCGTATCTACGCACTGCCTACTTCACCGAAAAATTTGCTCTGTAAGATTGCATAAGATAACATAAAGTCTGAAGCTATGCTTTTGTGAAAGGTTCTACGCCGTGATCTGAGAGAAACATTGTACATAAACGTATACACGAGATTCTCTTAAATGGTTCCTTCTAAGGAAAATAATTTCTAATAACTTGATATGCTTGTAAAGGGGCTTAAGGGTCTGGTTCCCCTGAACTATAAGTGCATTCTCTTCGGAAGGTACTGAACACCTTGTGCCTTTGATAATGGGGTCTGTACCCCGGTTTTGCCAACTGTACCCCAGTATGACCGTTTCTACCGTCTTGCACCTGCACCCCCAGTCTTTGCTCAAAATTTATCTTAGATGTTTGAACCTAGGGTATATGTAATTATTTTCTAAGATAAATATATTATTTCATTTTTTGCTAGATTTCATTATCAAACTCAAACTGTACCAGGGAAACCCTAACTTATCATCAGAAGGCGTTATAAGCCTCGGCAGGGGAAGGGAAGCTGCCCCTAGTTGTTCTGACATTACATTCCCCTTATTCTACACTCAGTTTTACACTCCTATGGTATACCTTGCCCCAACCCCCTCCCCCGATTATAAACTGCTACTGCTTGTAATGGTGTTGTGCGTATTTGTGTTATTTACATGGTGATGGTGGTAGTTATTAAGATGTTAGTGTTGTTTATTGTTTTCCTTTTGTTTACATGTTTTGTTGAATTTAGCTTAATTCATTTTTTTGTTTTTTCCCGCTGATAAAGGTTCCGCACGTGAAGTCGAAATATTCGGATTTCTTTATTATTCAAAGTTTGTTGCTTTTTTGTTTTGTCCACTGCTTTATTTTAAAATATTATACCTGTTTTCTATATGTTTTCATTTGTTTAACAGTGTTTGTTCCGTGACTTCCTGCCTTCGACGCAGTGCTAGGTCGAAATTATCTAGTTCTTGTCGGGGGAAAAAAATAGATCTTAAAATGCTTTTTTTGAAAACTTTGTTAAAAACCAAAAGAAATCTCCCTAGACTTTGGAAAATGCCTCTTTTTGTATCTCGACCAAAAAAAAGTTGAATAGAAAACGCTCTCCAGACAAAGTTGAATAGACAACGCCGTTATAGGACTTTGTCACATGTCTTAAATTCAAAAATTAGATACTCGGGTACAAGGTACTATACAAGAAACAGAGCATAAGGATCACCAAAGGTGGTTTGAGGGTGGGGGTGGGAGAAAAAAGGGGCACTTGCCCTGGGTGCAGAAAATTTTAGGGGCGCAAAATTCGAAATAAATAATCTGACAGTTATAATCATTTTGTAATTTTTGAAACTGTATTTTCATTAAAATAAAGTAGAGGGCGCAATTAATAAATGAAAATAATGAATAAACTATTAGTCAATTAATGAAATAAATTAGACAAACATGAAACTAATTATCAAAAATAATTAAAATAATAACAATTATACAAATTTGATAAAAATCATTAAATAATTTAAATAATAAACTAAAAAGTAATTAAAAATAATTTTTGAAATAACAATAATGTTTGTTAATAAATACTTTTTTTAATTTCACCTTACAACATTGTAGGAGACAGGGGGGGGGGGCTAATCAAGATTTTGCCCCGGGTGCAAGAGAGGCCAGAACCGTCACCGGGATCATCTCGAGTAAATGAGATTCAGATCGTGTTCTAACGAGTAAAAACGCTGATTACGATTTTGGAATTGATGTTTTCAAATTTCTGACGTTACATCAGTTTTGACTGTCTCCTGATCTGGAAAATGCAGGTTTTTTTATACTCATTTGTCGATAATATCCTCAAAAGACTTAGGTTCTCGCAAATGGAGAGCTGATATAAGGTAGGCCATTGTTTCTCAGACGAAAATGATCTCCGATCAATGAGTTACACACTAATGATAATGCTTGGCATTATTTCAAAAATGACACTTATAATCCGAACGAGAAGATTCCATAGCTGTAGGACATAAATTGAAAAGACAGCTGGGAAACGTAAAAGGGATAGAAAATAAAATAAGAAGCTATTCTTTTGACTATTCTAGCTCTGTTGTTATTATTTATTTGTTGAATATTCGTTAATTTATTCATTGATTTATTCAGAATCTCCTCTCCCTCATTTCAGCATACTAGATTTCTGCTATAACAAAAATCGGTACTTGATCAAACAGCTCGTGGTAACAAACTGTAAGTAAGGACCAACCCGGCTCAATAGTAACCGAAACTCTTAAAAAACAGAATTTTGATACCAATAGATACATCAAAAGAATCAGATTTAATGCTGATTTCAAATATACAAGTTTCATCAAGTTTAGTCCCACCCATCAAAAGTTACGCCAGAAAATTTGCCTGATTTTCGAAAAAATGGGGACCCCCCGCCCCAAGTTATAGAACCTTAATGGAAATCACACATTCAGATTCAGCGTATCAGAGAACCCTACTGTATAGGGTTCAAGCTCTTATCTACAAAAATGTGGAATTTTGAATTTTTTGCCAGAAGAAAGATCACGGATGCGTGTTTATTTCTTTGTTTTGTTTTTTTTTTCCCAGGGGTGATCGTATCGAACCAGTGGTTCTAGAAAATCGTGGATGGGCTCATTCGAACAGAAATTAAAAGTTCTAGTGCCCTTTCTAAGTGACTAAAAAAAATGGAGGGCAACTAGACCCCTCCCACGCTAATTTTTTCCCAAAGTCACCCGATCAAAATTTTGAGATATCCATTTTTTTCAGCATGATCGAAAATATAATAACTAGGTCTTTTAGGATAACTTAAGCCCCCAAAGTCCCCGGGGGGAGGGCTGAAAGTTATGAACTTAACCCAATGTTTACATAAAGTATTGGTTATTGGGAAGTATACGGACGTTTTCAGGGGGGGGATTTTTTTCTGGTAGTGGGGGCGGGGGTCAGGAGTTATGTGGGAGGATCTTTCCATGGAGGAACTTTTCATTGGGAAAGGGGCATTGCTGTGAAACGGGCACCAGATTTCCCAGAATTATTTAAAAAACGATCAGGAATAAAATAAAAAAAAGTTTTTCAACTGAAAGTGAGGAACAACATAAAACTTAAAACGAACAGAAACGATTAAATAAATTTTTGGGATCTCCCCCTAGTCAATACCTCGCTCTTTAAGCTAAATATTTTTTTTGGTGCTTTCATAGGAGCTATTTATTCTTAATAATGGCATTTGTGATTAAGGGGTCGTTTTTAAAGAATTGGAACAAAATTCGAACTTTAGCGTAAAGAGCGAGGTATTGACTAGGGGTCGAACCCCCTAATATACGTATTAAAAATATATGAATATAGAAGTTTGTTACGTATGTTAATTCGTAAGTTTAATAATATTTAATACTAATAAAAACGTTCGTAAATAAAATTAAACAACTTTCGAGAAAGCCATTCAACCAAATAAAAGTAAAATAAATATGCAAATTTTGTTTTAATAATTGATCTACGGTGATCCAAAATCAAAACCTCCATTAATTCCAAAACGTTCAAAAATTAAATAAAAAAAATTTTTTTTTTTTAACTGAAAGTAAGGAGCGACATTAAAACCTAAAACGAACAGAAATTATTCCGTATATGAAAGGGGCTGTGTTCTCCTCAACGTTTCGCTCTTCACGCTAAAGTTGAACTCTTTCTCACAGCTCTATTTTTTTAAACAATAAAAACTTTAGCGTAAAGAGCGAGACTTTGAGGATGGGGCAGCCCCTTTCATATACGGAATAATTTCTCTCCGTTTTAAGTTTTAATGTCGCTCCTTGCTTTCAGTTAAAAAAACTTGTTTTTTTTTTTATTTAATAGTTATAAGGAACACACTCAAGAAGTGAAGTATGGTTAATCCTAAAGAAATATAACCAAATATGGTGAAAATATAATACTTTACAAACAAATTTAGGGGAGCTGCGACAAACTATTCTGGAAAGAAGGCCGCGCAGAATGCATCATATTAAATACCTAACATAACCTAACCAAAATACCAACTCTATATATTAAATATTTAATTAAAATATAACTACAACTTTTTTTCCACTGAGTCTAAGCTAATTGTCTCCGAATACAAATAGCTAAACCGGTTTTTGTCAGAATTTGCAGATGAAAATTCTTGAGTTTGTTCCGAATAATTAACAAGTACCTAAAAATCTACCGAAAAGTAAATTATTTTCAATAAATAAATAAAAAAAAAATATATATATATATATATATATATATATATATATATATATATATATATATATATATATATATATATATATATATATATATATATATATATATATATATATATATATATATATATATATATATATCAAGGCCGTATCCAGGGGGGGTGTTATCCGGTTTGACCCCCCCCCCCGAAATTTTTGACCGACTCGAAAATAAGTCAAAATTTGTAAAACCTAGGTAAAAATCAGTAAAATTAGTCGAAAACTGAGTTAAAAATTAGTATACCCCCCGAAAAAAAAGTCAAAAATTAGTAAAACCCCCCTGAACAAAAATCCTGGATACGGCCCTGGTATTTATATATATATATATATATATATATATATATATATATATATATATATATATATATATATATATATAAAAGTAAATTTTGATAGAAAATACAATTTTCATGAATCCACAGTCAAGCCCGGCCATGCACTATGGGATTAACTTTGGTGGGTGAAGGGAACCAAAGTTTGGGGGGGGGGGATTTTCGAAGACAGGCAATAACAGCACACTTTCCTGAAAATTATAGAAAATTATCGGACAATCGTAAAATTTCGGGTCACTTTAATCCCCAAGACGTACCTGAAACTGTGTGTTCAAATTTTTAAGCTAAATATTGTTTTCATGGATGGGTTTTTCATTTGATACCAAAAGATAACAAAAAAAAAGGAGAAGAAATTTGTGGCTACGGCGGGGAATTAGTTGAAGCAGTGAGGAGTTTCCTTGAACCTTTTTACAGAAAAGTAAAAAATAATTCACTATTATGAGAAAAAGGGACTCCGACGAAAAATTGATGAACGCCAAATATGAACTAAACTTTGGCATCAATATGCATTTTAGGGAAAGGGCTCGATCTACAGTATTTGGCTTCAATTGATGTCAATAATAGAGCTGTTTGGGAGCCACTTTAATTACACTTGAGGATTAAAAAATAGAAAATATACAGGGCCAATTCACCGATAAAATATTACATGCGTAATTTGATGAGTTGGGATATGATAAACTTTAAGCGCACTTTCTGTGATCGGACAATCAAGAAACGATTATCTTTTTTTTAAATAGACAAATATTGGGATTTTGTAACCCAATCATCAATCTTCCGTCATAGTGATATATCCGTCTTCGTATATCCAAAAACGGCGAATAAGCGATCTGAAGTGTTGATGGTGATAGGAGGTCTTGAATGAATTCAACAATCGTCAAATTGGTTGATCCTGCTTTTGCATCAATGTTCCTCATAATCGCAGCATCACTTGTATACAATCTCAACCGTTTCTTTACTATACAATAATGGGAAATCCCCGACAAAAACCTGGTAGTACTTGCTACTGTACCTTAGCATCCAATGAAATCTGCTGGAAATATCCATTGAAATCAACGATAAGTGCAGATAAATCATAAATCTTGGCTTTATTTTATCAACAGGTGTAGCTTGGGTGTAGGTCTTCCATGGCAGTCAAGATTGTGTCGTTGAACACCCAAACAATGACGATTCAGTCTCTCAAATGATCACTGGAGCTCTTGAATGATTCACAACGATCGTCAAATTTGCTGACCCTGCTTTTGCATCAATGTTGCTCATAACCTCAGCATTACTTGTGTAAAATTTCAACTATTTCTTTAGTGTACACTAGTGGGAAAACCCCAACGAAATGATTGGTAGTAGTTGCTGTTGTACCTCAGCACCCAATGATACTTGCTGGAAGTACCCATTAAAATCTACGGTGCATCAATCATAAATCTTGGTTTTATTTTATCAACAGGTGTGGCTATGGCGTGGCTTGGGTGTTAGTCATTCCATGACAGTGAAAATTGCGTTGTTGAACACAAACAATGACGATTCAGTGTCTCAAATGTCGACGATCACTGGAACTCTTGAATGATTCAGAACAATCGTCAAATTTGTTCCTTAATCAACAGAATGAAACTTGACTCCAGAAAGAGATATGGATCAAGGAATATTGAATAATAAAGAAATGTCTGTTAAATATCATTTTCATGATTAAGACTAGAACAGGATTGAAGATGTCTGAGCAGCTGTATGATGTAATAAATGTTATCTTTGATTGCCAGAAACAAAAACTTGATTGAGGTGTTTTACAGCGCAACACAACCTCCCACGTATCGAATAATTGAGAGATCCGTTCTTGGTTATCAATGCTTAGGTGTAGGAAACTAAAGGTCGAGTAATTTAGTTGGCGCCAGCAAGGGTAGATGCACGTTGATTGTTCACCCTTTGACCTTGCAAATTTCTAACCCTTAGCTACAAAAGCTTCTTAACTTTCTTTAATTGTCCGAATTGAAACTAATAAATAATATTTTATTTTTAACCCACGTCATGTACAGAAATAACACTTGTGGAATATCACAATGAAAAACAGAGGTTACGCTACAATTAACAACAATAACATTAACTAAACTCATGGACTAAGGGATGATGAGACGAAAATTGATTTTTTTATTCGAGGGAGTGGAGGTAAGGGGGACATGTAGTTTCGTGTTTTGGGGGAGGGTGCAAGATGTCTTTCACCGGTCCTCACAAAGACTTCATTACAGTTTATTTTTCTTTATTATGCTTAGAAATGCATTTTTACATTACAATTAGCAACAATAAGATAAGATAAGTTTATTTTTGCCCGCTTACAACATACAAAAAAAAAGAAGCGGAGTAAAGAAAGACAAAGACAAATATATATATATATATATATATATATATATATATATATATATATATATATATATATATATATATATATATATATATATATATATATATATATATATATATATATATATATATATATATATATATATATATATATATATATATATATATATATATATATATATAAAGAACAATCAATTTCTAAACATGGACAATAGATAATATAAAATTAATGCAAACAGCACTGATAATATTAAATGGCAGAAAATAAAGTAAACGGTTTAAACTTCTCTTAAACGTATCCCCCTCCATTGAATTTACGATATATATAGCGTCAAGAATATATATATATATAAAAAAAAAAAAAAAAAAAAAAAAAAAAAAAAAAAACGAAACGCCACCCATCAGAGATGCTATGAAAATGGATTTTTTATATTAAGAATTACGTTAATGGTCATATTGGCCAAAAACATTTCATATGCTCACCTTTTATAATTAATTCATATTTTATTCAATACGCAATAAGTAATTATGTTGGGAGTTTCTCCAGGGCCATTATTTTTCTTTTTAAATTTATCAGGATGTGCGTCAAATTTCCATTTATATAGGTATGCTACGATACATAGGGGAATATGATTAATTTTAAAATGACACTGCCATTAGGGGGGGGGATACTCAGCCGAAATTTTAAAAGGTATACACACAAATGCAGCGCACAGTGAAAAATAAATTGAATTCAATTAATTGGATATTCAATCCAATTGAATATATTAGATTTCGGGGGGGGGGGGTGGTGTTTAACCTTCACCCCGAATTTTTGTCTGACTCGTAATAAAATGCATATAAACAAATTTTTGACTCGTTTTTTAGAGTTTTCTTTTTGTGAAAAAAAACTGGTAAGAAAGAAAAAGGAAAAACGAGAATTCCAGAACGGTACACCTATATACCATACCCTAATATACAGTTTTTGATCTCGAACAAGGTTAAATGGTGATATGCAAGATTATAGTTTGGATTATCACAGAAACATTAAGGCTGAAAACATAAAAACTGGATAAAAAAGAAAAAGGAAAAAGGAAAATTCCAAACAGTATATAATGAAATTCTTGGTCACGATTTTGACTATTTCTACTAAAAGAAATTAAAGCAACCCTGGTGGTATTCACTAAGGTGTGAAGAGGATGCACGAACGATTCTGGAAATTAAATTCCTTCTCGCGGATGAAAGTTTCATTCCAAACCCTGGCATTCCAAAGGTGATTGGGACCTTTCAAATTTGAATCGCTCCATTAGCTAGACAAATGTTTTTGCCTATCTTGAGGAAGTGTGTTACATACTCAAGATAGGAGGTGTTGTAAAATCAAGTTTGTGATTGTCATAGAGAGGCGTTAACTAATACAGATTACAAAGCAGGTGCCTTAGACTTTACAGCCTAGAACTTTTTTCTTCTAAAAATCGTGGGACAACTTTAGAAATTCAATACCTGACAGCATTTATGTCATTCACTACCTGCATCCAAGTGGGAGTTTTATGGCGCCATAATGATGGAAAAAAACTAGTTTCTTCCCCAAAAGTTTCATTAAAACTAAAAGTATGACATCACGATGCCCTTTTTATTGAGAGTTCATACTGAGAGGGGGGATGCTAGGGGCCAGAAACATCCCCTAGTAACAGCAGAAACCACGTCAGAAATGGATTATTTTATCAAACAGTTCGTGGTAACGAACTGTAAGTAAGGAGTTCCTTTTTCCCAGGTGCTAGTGGGGCACTGTAACATTGTAGCGGCAAGGGAACTTGATATCGGTAACCAAGCAAAGTTTTCACAATTTTACTACCTCCAACCCACCAGGGTGTGAATGAACTGATCACAGGTTTTGATTTCAAGCACAGACCCGTCATTTCGAGGCAGTCGGAGGACACTGGCTTTCCTAAATTTAGATGATTTAATAGCATTGTGGTAGAAAAATCAAACAGTTCGTGGTAACGAACTGTAAGTAAGGAGTGATCCGGCTCAATAGTAACCGAAACTCTAAAATCCGGAATTTTTATACCAATAGATACATCAATAGAATCAGATTCTTATGCTGATTTCAAATATAAGTTTAGTTATACCCATCAAAAGCTATGCGCCTGAGAAAATTTGCCTTATTTTCGAAAAAAAGGGGGAAAACAACCCCTGAAAGTCATAGAACTTTAATGAAAATCATACCATCAGATTCAGAGAACCCTACTATAGAAGTTTCAAGCTCCTATCTGCAAAAATGTGGAATTTTGTACTTTTTACCAGAACAAAGATCACGGATGCGTGTTTATTTGTGTTTTTTTTTCCCAGGGGTGATCGTATCGATCCAGTCGTTCTAGAATATCGTGAGAGGGCTCATTCAAACGGAAATCAAAAGTTCTAGAGCCCTTTTTAAGTGACCAAAAAAATTGGAGGGCAACTTAGCCGCCTCCCGCGCTCATTTTTTTCCCAAAGTCACCCAATAATATTTTGAGATAGCCATTTTATTCAGCATAGTCGAAAATCTAATAATATTTTTAAAACAATAAAAAACTTTAAGCGTAAAGAGCAAAGCGTTGAGGAGGGGACAGCCCCTTTCATATACGGAATAATTTCTGTTCGTTTTAAATTTTAATGTTGCTCCTTAATTTCATTTTAAAAAAAAAATGTTTTTTTTATTTAATAAAAACAAAAGGATTATGCTAACTATTGCATGTGTTTCTACTTCACTAAGTGCAATATGACGCCCCTAAGGTACTAGTAAGACATGGCGTTTTTATTCAAGCACTTTAAGAGCGTACATGCGCTAAAGATAAGCTGTTTTTTTTTTCAAGGAAAAGGTAGCGTATTTTTGGGAAATTATTCTAAATTTGTAAACTTTCACATCCAACGAAGTTAATTTGCTTGGACATACCATTAAGTAGAATATTAAGTGAGCTAGTAAGTAAATCCACAAATCCTATGCTGAAAGTATCGCGAAATTCTGGAATAACCTCTCAAACTTAACAGTCAGCCTAAAAAATGCTTAAGCTATAAAGAAATCCTAGTTCGAAAGCTGACGTAAGATGGAACTAAGGTTTGGAATTCAAGAGCAGGTACCTTTGAGCTGGAAATCGTTAATCAAATTGAAATCAATTTGAAGGCATTGGAATCGTAGTTTGACTATCTTAAATCAAAACGTACCTCGCACATATTTTAAAAATATTGTATGATCAAACAGTTCGTAGTAACGAACTGCAAGTAAGGAGTTATCTAGTTCAAATGCTACCAAAACTTTAAAAATCGGAATTTGTACCTTAATTTATTCGTCAAAAGAATTAGAATTTTATGCTGATATCAAATATATATGTTTCAATAAGTTTAGTTCTACCCATCAAAAGTCACGCGCCAGAGAAAATTTGTCTTATTTTTGAAAAAAGGGGAAAAAACTCTCAAAACGTTACAGGACTTTTATGAGAACTACACCATTAGTTTTAGCGTACCATAAAATTCTTCTGTGTAGTTCTAAAGGTCCTGGCGTAAAAGTATTATAAGTTCGTATTTTTTGTCATAGTAATTATCACCACGGTTGCTTTTTTTTTGTTTTTTTTTTTGTTTTTGTTTTTGTTTTTGTTTTTTCAGGGGTGATCGTATCGATCAAGTGATTCTATAATATCGTAAGAAAGCTCATTTGAACGGAAATTAAAAGTTCTAGTACGCTTTTTAAGCTACCAAAAAATTGGAGGGCAACTTGACCCCCTCCCACCCTCATTTTCTTCCCAAAGTCACCCAATAAATATTTTGATATGTTCATTTAGTTTAGAATAGTCGAAAATCCGATAACTATGTCTTTAAGGATGACTTTATCCGCCAAAGATCCCGGGATATGGGCTGGAATTTAAAAGCTTTGCTATTTGTTTACATATAGTATTGGTTAATGGGAAGTATAAAGGGGTTTCAGGAGTTTTTTTTATGATGGGGGAGGTGTTGGAGGAGGGGGTTAAGGGGGAGGACCCTTCCATGGAGGATGATTCCTTGGGGGAAGAGAGATTTCTATGAAGGGGGCGCCGATTTCCCAGCATTGTTTAAAAAACGATCAGAAGTTAAATAAAAAAAAACTAGTTTTTTCAACTGAAAGTAAGGAGCAACATTAAAACTTAAAACAAACAGAAATGATTACGTATATGAGGGGGCTCGCCCCCGAGTCAATACCTCGTATATGAAAGGGGCTGTCCCCTCCTCAATACTTCGCTCTTTACGCTAAAGTTTGAATCTGTCACACAACTTTACTTTTTAAAACAATAAAAAACCTTAGCGTAAAGAGCGAGGTATTGAGGAGGAGATAGCCCCTTTCATATACGGAATAATATCTGTTCGTTTTAAGGTTTAATATCGCTCCTTACTTTCATTTAAAAAAAACTTTTTTTTTTTATTTAATTTCCATCAAAACTGTGATTCAAGGAACTATACATATTGCATGAAATAAATGTAACCTCTTCATGTACCGCGTCAACAGGGTAATTGACTAATATTGCTGTTGTGATTAGTTTTCCTCCAGTCATTTTTTGCTAGATTTGTTTGTTAAATACTGGAAATTCATGTGAGTTTTTTTTTTTAAATATCTTATGATTTACGATTTCTTTAATCTTCGTAAATTTTCAAGTACCTTCTTTTTTTAAATGTCTATGATATAAATATCTTCATATTTTATGAATTACTTTTTACAAATTGTTTTTTCACTTTTGCCAGCTAGTTTTATAGGCCTTTTTAATCAATTGATTTCCCCACCCGACGGGTAGTAGACCCCATCAGGTTTGTATGTTGTATTTTTTATAACTGGTCTTCGCAAGGTTTCTCGAAATATTTGGGGGAAGGCCTGGTAGTTTGCTAAAATACTAATTTTGATACAGGTTGACTTAATTGGTAGACCCGAGAGTGGACCCAGTTAGGTAGACCCAAGACCCGATCTGGTAGACCCAAGCACGTGTAAACAACAGTCAACTTAAATAAAGAAAAACTGAGGATTGTCTTGAGGTCACGACATACTAAAAATCAGCAGGAGATCAGACAACTCCGAAAGGACAGAACCTTCAGATTTTACTCCACATTTTCCACTCGATCAAACACTCAAAGTTTTGCTCTTTGAAAAACTTTCGCCTTTTTAAGGGGGCGGCTTAATCCTAAACATTGCAACATTATGGATTATGCTTTTTATCATACTGGATGCATATCTTAGTAAGATAGCAGTAATATCTAATTCAAGTCGCCCTAATTTTGATGTTTTACTTTAAAGCATACATTCTCGTACTTATTTTTTAAAGATCTGCTAATTTTAATATATTTATCTTAGATTTATTTAAAAGGATTAAATTTTATTCGACGAATGTGACTGGGGGTCAAATTTGACCAAAGTATATCGGTCCCAGTATTAAATCACTGATTAGTTTCATTAATTTCTGTGTGTTTTTTTTATTGAAGTTTTTTTTTCTGCTTCTTTTTAATTTTTTTATTTTACATTTTTAAATATTTTTTATTTTTATTCTTTTTTTATTATGACTTGCCTTATGTTTTTTATGATGGATTCACTATTATAAATAAATAAATTTTATTCAGTAGTTTCAATTTTATTTTTACCTCTAAAAGTAAATTTTGTCTTGTAAGATATTCGAGCCAAATAATAGATTTCATAATTTTGAGCTTTTTGGTTGTTTATTTTTAAGCTTTTTTTAATTTTAATAAAAAAAATTTAAGCTAATTTTTTAGCATAATTTTAAGCTTTTTGAATATATTTGTTTCAGAGCCTTTGAGATGGGCAAAGTATTCGTATACTTGGAAAAATTTCTTTATCTGGAATAAACAAATCTGAGACCTGTCTCAAGTGACCCACTTTTTTGTGTTTGACCCCCTCCCCCCGTCACATATATACGAATAATCCTATAATTTTTACCATATGACAGAAAAAAAGCCACGGGCCATAACACACCTCACTAATTTTAATGTAATAGAACTGCAAAATCCTCAGGGTTAAATCAAACAATCAAAAAATTTATTGGATTTAAAAATATTTACAGTAAAGCTCCATATCCGATCCTCAGTTTTTTTGTCATTTTAAATCAAAACTTTTATTTTATTCAATGCATTACAAAAAATTAAGATGGCAATTGAAAAGATAATAATTCCCAAGTCCACACAGAAATGGACGAACTTCGTTTAAAACTCTGCTAAAAAAAACCTGCTAAAAAATACCTGCTTCGAGGAATTAATACTTTTCAAACAGTTCGTGGTAATGAACTGCAAGTAAGGAGTGACTCGGCTCAAAAGTAACCGAAACTAAAAAAAAATTGATATCAATGGATACATAAAAAAATTGCCTGTTTATGCTGATTCCAAATATATAAGATTTATTAAGCTTAGTGTTACCTATCAAAAGCTACGAGCCTAAGAAAACTGTCCTGATTTTTAAAAAAGGAGGGAAAGCCCCTAAAAGTTAAAAAATCTTAATACAAATTTTACGATTAGATTCAGCGTATCAGAGAATCCTACTGTAGATATTTCAATCTCCAATCAGCAAAAATGTAGAATTTTTTTTTCAGGAGTGATCGTATCGAATCGATGATCCTAGGAGGTCGATATAGGGTGCATTCGAACAAAAATAGAAAAATTCTAGTTCCCTTTTTAGGTAACCAAATGGGTCATGCTTTACGCCAAATGTTTTTGTCTGTGAAACTTCATGAAAAGACCTCTCCTGCGTACCTCTCCTTCGAAAAAAACAAACAATACCCTAACACAACGTCTACATGGGTATCAAATCTGCTTTGAAGGTTTAACTTTTTTTTTGGAAATCTGATCCTCCTTGACCTACCGACGAGCTTTAATAAAAGCGTTGGATTAGCAACCAGAAACTGCTTCTTATAGATTTATAGTAATTGATCAATGTATTTTAGGAAAGTGTTCCGGAAAAGGTAATCTTCTAACCGTTCCTTCATTTAGTTAAGAAAAAGAGATATTAAGAGAGACGAATGACAGATTACTTTTCATATTCACATTTTTTTAAGATATCAAACCCAAGAGAGATTCAGAAAGGATCTTATCAAACATAGGCCCTACTAAGCCTCAGAGAGATCCTATTGTCAGTTTGGATCGATCATTATTATCATACCTTACTCTTCCACACGGCTTGGCGTGCTGCTAAGGTATTAACACAGGATTAAATAAAACTGTGGAAATTGTGGAGATGGAAATGGAAAAAATAATGTGGCAAACAGCAAAGTTCTGATAAGTCTGATGCTGTCAACCATAATCGCCTTAGAAAGTGAATGAGAGATTGTCATTTTGCCACATACGGTGGGGAAAAGTTTAATTCCGTTGGCACCTTCTTCTTCGTGGAATCAATAAGGTGCGGCTTACAAAAAGGACGAGATCTGAATCAACGGATTTAACAGTTGAAGTTAGTAGCTGAATGGAAGGGGGAGGGGTAGAATTCAAAACTGTTGTTGGTTTTAAATGAAATAATAACGAAACAAACAGGGTAATATTCCATTGTTGAGGGCTAACCAACGCTTTAAAATGCACATTCATTTTTCTTTTGTATTTTTTTTAACCACATTCAATACTAATCACATTTACAACCTTAACCAAATTAAGATAATGAATCAAACAGAGTAATGTTCCGTATTGAGGTTAACCAGCGCTTTTAAGAAGACATTCAGTTTAAAAACAACTGTATCTATTTGTTTTTAATCCTATTTATTTCTAATCATATTCACAAACTTATTAAAAAAATATTCCTGCAAATTTATAAATATCAATGAAGGTAGTTGGAGAGATATCCAAAATTGGGTCTCCCAGTCACCCAAAATCCGTAAATTTGTAGAATTTTAAGCAAAAATGTCTTTTTACATGTTTCATTTATTTCATTTTTTTGTGTTTTTTTTAACTTGCACTTGTCTCAACTCAAAATATTGGGCCTTCATCCCTGCAATATGCCTGGGGAAGATTCATGAAAAAAATATTAGGATGTCCGTTAGGTTTTCAAAAAGCACCTGTAAGATATCTTCAGGTTCAATTTCGAGGAGAAGTAGGGGCTGACCCCCCATTAAAAAAAGTGAAATCCGTAATAGCCATCCTAACCTCAGCCCCCCTATAAAAATGTCAAAAAAACTTTAATCCCCCACGGGCTGTTAGCAAGCATGTTGTTTTCTTTTTTGGCTCCACCTCTCTTTGTTACCTTGTCACTGTTGGTGCAAATAAAAACAAATTAGTGCATCAGGTTGATTACCAAGATTCCTAAGAAAAATTTCAAATTCCAAATTAAAAAAAAACATCTTGCAGTGAATAATCTGTGCCAAAAAAGGCTATAAAGCATCATTTGCAAGTTACCTATCTTGTCAACTACTAATAATCGAATATTTTTATTCTCCAATGAAAAACCCGAAATAGAAGGCTAAAAGAAAAGAACGAAGAAAACAAACACAAAATAACAGAACAGTTTGAATAATTTTGACGGTTATAAGAACCTTTGTAAACTTGGTGCTTTTTAAGCGACTTGTCAGGGGGTTAGAAATTCCAGTTTAATTCCAAACAGTGGGTGATGTTTACCTTCGGTCCAATGCCTTCTGCTGATGGAAGGGTGGACTGGCTGAAATTTCGAGTAAGGTTAAGTTCTAAGTAAACACAGCAAATAAATGTATTTTGGCTGATCCTTAAAAACTATTTGAAACGTCGTTCAAATAGATACGGACAGAGGGGGAGCCACAAGGACTACCTCCCTAAATCGCGTGATTCTAACAATTTTTCTAATAAATTTTTTGTTGCAATGATCTTCTGATTTTATGGCTGTGACAAATTTATACCTTCCCCCTGAAATATACACATTCAAATAAATTTATATGGGTACTTGTCTTATACCAGATATCCAATGAATTGTTATCTTGTACCTAAGATTACTATCCCTTATATAAACGAACGTTCTTCCAAATACGAACGTTCCTCCATATAAACGGTCCTCCAAAAACGAACAATGATCTAGATGTTTGGATGGTTTGGACAATTTGGATATTGGTTTGGAATGTGCCTAGAGTTTTGAAGCTTTATACTCCTACCCTTATTTTCCAGGATACATGGGCACTTTGTGGTTACTTTCAAACAGTTCGTGGTAACGAACTGTAAGGAGCCACCCGGCTCAATAGTAACCGAAACTCTAAAAAACAGAATTTTGACTCCAATAGATACATCAAAAGAATCAGATTTTAATTCTGATTTCAAATATATAAGTTTCATCAAGTTTAATTTTACCTATCAAAAGTTACGTGCCTGAGAAAATTTGGCTAATTTTCGAAAAAAGGAGGAAAGATCCCCTAAAAGTTATAGAACCTTAATGAAAATCACACCATCATATTCAGCGTATCAGGGAACACTACTGCTGAGGTTTCAAGCTCCTATCTACAAAAATGTGGAATTTTCCATTTTTTGCCAGAAGAAAGATCACGGATGCGTGTTTATTTGTTTTTTTTTTTTTTTGGTTTTTTTGTTTGTTTTTTTTTTGTTTTCCCCAGGGGTGATTGTATCGACCCAGTGGTCCTAGAATATCGTGGGAGGGCTCATTGGAACGTAAATAAAAAGTTCTAGTTCCCTTTTTATGTGACCCAAAAATGGAGGGCAACTAGGCCCCCTCCGCCGCTAATTTTTCTCCCAAAGTACCCCGATCAAAATTTTGAGATAGCCATTTTGTTCAGCATGGTCGAAAATATTACAGCTATGTCTTTTAGGATAATTTAATGCCTCAAAACCCGCAGTGAGAAGGCAGTAAATTATGACCTGTACCCAATGTTAACAGATAGTATTGGTTACTGGGACTCCGTTCAGTGGTAACTAAAACTCAAGAAAACGGTATTTTGGTGCAACTAGATACATCAAAAGAATCGAATTTTAATGCTGATTTCAAATATATAAGTTTCATCAAGTTTAATCTTACCCATCAAAAGTTATAGGTTTCAAGCTCCTATCTACAAAAATGTGGAACTTTACATTTTTTGCCAGACGAAAGATCACGGGTGCGTGTTTATTTGTTGTTTTTTTCCCCCAGGGGTGATCGTATCGACCCAGTGGTCCTAGAATATCGTGGGAGGGCTCATTGGAATGGAAATTAAAAGTTTTAGTGCCCTTTTTAAGTGACCAAAAAAATGGAGGGCAACTAGGCCCCCTCCCACGCTCATTTTTTCCCAAAGTCACCTGATCAAAATTTTGAGATAGCCATTTTGTTCAGCATGTTCGAAAATATTATAAGTATGTCTTTTAGGATCACTTAATCCCCCTAACTTCCCGGGAGGAGGGCTGAAAGTTATGAACTTTACCCAATGTTAACATATAGTATTGGTTATTGGGAAGTATACAGTACAAACGTTTTCAGGGGTGAATTCTCGTGTTCGTGGGGGGGGGGGTCGGGGGTTATGTTGGAGGATCTTTCCAGGAAGGAAGTTTTCATGGGGGAGGGGACATTGCTATGAAGGGGACGCCAGACTTCCCAGCATTATTTAAAAAAGAACAGAAATTAAATATAAAAAAAACAAGTTTTTCAACTGCAACAGCAGCAACATCAAAACTTTAAACGAACAGAAAATATTACATATATGATTGGGTTCACCTCCTAGTCAATACCTCGCTCTTTAAGCCAGAGATTTTTTAGTACTTTTATAAGAGCTATGTATTCTAACTAACGGCATTTGTTGATTAAGCGGTCAGTTTTAAAGAATTGGAACAAAATTCGAATTTTCGCTTAAAGAGCAAGGTATTGACTAGGGGGCGAACCCCCTAATATACGTATTAAAAATATATGAATATAGAAGTTCGTTACGCAAATTAATTCGTAAGTTACGTATATTTATTACTAATAAAAACGTTCGTAAATAAAATGAAACAAGTTTTGAGAAAGCCATTTAACCAAATAAAAGTAAATTAATATGAAAATTTTGTTTTAATTATTTTTGTACTGTGAGCCAAGATCAAAACCTGCATTTATTCAAAAACGTTCAAAAATTAATTAAAAAAAACAAGTTTTTTTAACTGAAAGTAAGGAGCGACATTAAAACTTAAAACGAACAGAAATTATTCCGTATATGAAAGGGGCTATCCCCTCATCAATGCCTTGCTCTTTACGCTAAAGTTTGACTTTCTCACAGCTATATTTTTTTTAAACAATAAAAAACTTTAGCGTAAAGAGCAAGGCTTTGAGGAGGAAACAGCCCCTTTCATAAACGCAATAATTTCTGTTCGTTTTAAGTTTTAATGTCGCTCCTTACTTTCAGTTAAAAAAACTTGTTTTTTTTATTTAATAACATAATAAAGTCATTCTCTAAACCATACTTAAGATGAAGTTTGAATTTCTTATTTATAATTTTTATTTAGTCCGGTTTTCAAAAGAGATCCAACAGTTCTTAGCAAAGAACTGTAAATAAAGAGGAACTTGGGCCAATAACTAAAAAAACAGTTAAGATAAAAAAATCTTCCTTTTGTGATGATTCCAAATATATTAACCCATAAAACTCAAAATTATTCATGAGAAGTACCAAGCCTGCGAAAATTTTGGCAATTTTAGAAAGGAGCACTTTCTTAAAATTGTTTGACCTTGATGAAAATTTTGCGATCATATCCAGAATGACCAAGAATTCTGTTGGGGAAATTTCAAGTTCCGATGTACAAAAACGTAAAATTTTGCATTTTTTGCAAGAAATTCGGTACCAAATGCCTTTTTATTTGTAGATATTTTTCATTCAATTGCCCTTTTTACTTAAGAAAAGGTACGATAGGAAGGTGCCAATATCTACTATTTTATACTGTAGGCCGAATTTCTGGCATGACTAGCCAAAAAATGCAATTGAAGGAAGGATTCTGAAATATCCAATTAGCTTAGAGCGATACAAAAGCTATACACAAGTTGGGGGGTCGCTGTGGGCCGGGATCCCCTGATTATTCCCAATTTTTTTGCACCTCTTGTTCAAATCGTCAAATAAAATGTTTTTATTATTCATCCCGCCCCCAAAAAATAATACGCACGTGCCTGATACACACACATAATTATATATATATATATATATATATATATATATATATATATATATATATATATATATATATATATATATATATATATATATATATTATATATATACATATATATATATATATAAATATATAAATATATATATATATATATATATTGCCCAGAATAGACTCAAAATGTGGCTATGCAGTCTTGGCTCACAAAAATATGATGTTTGGCAATTTTCCTCTTCTATGGTGAATCCTACCTACACCTCTAAACTTCTATAAAACCAGACGTGTCCACAGAAATTTATTTAGGCTATATTTGGTGGCGGTCTAAAAACGCCCCAAACGATAGATGTGATATAGAAAATATAGGTAATATGAGGCATATTGTGCATATATTTAGCTTATATCATACAAGGGAGCAGAACTAAAGGCCTCCCCCCCCCCTCATACTGGATGTGACAGAGACAAGGCATTGGTTTATTTATAATTTTAAAATTGATATTTTTTACATTCTTTGTTATCTTAAACTGAGATTGATAATATTTACTAGTGTTAGATTGTAGAAAATGCAGTATTCGGATCAAATAAATACGGGTTGATTTGGTACATTTATTTCATTCAGCTTCTATAATTTACAATTTTATAACGGCTGACGAAACCAATCAGTCGCCTTATAAATCAGTCTGTTATTTTTGTACGCTGCATTATGAAGATTTGGCTACTAAAATAACGACTCTTTTTTTCGTTTTTTAAGAGGATTTAGACTGAATACTGATGGTTATAGATATCATGGCTGCTGAAACACTATTGAGAACTTTATAAATTAGTCTTTTTTTATTTTCCACGGGCTGGCTTAGCGACATCTCGGCAGTTACAACGATTTTTTTTTTGCTGGTCAATTTCAAACAGTTCGTGGTAGCGAACTGTAAGTAAGGAGCGACCCAGTTCAATAGTAACCGAAACTATAAAAAACGGAATTTTGATACCAATAGATACATCAAAAGAATCAAATTTTTATGTTGATTTCAAATATATAAGTTTCGCCAAGTTTAGTTTAGGCTTACCCATCAAAAGTTACGCGCCTCATTTTCAAAAAAAGGGGGGAAACACCCTCTATAAGTCATAGAACTCTAATAAAAATCATACCATCAGGATTCAGCGTATCCTACTATAGAAGTGGAAATGTGGAATTTTGTATTTTTTGCCAGAAGAAAGATCACGGATGCGTGTTTATGTCATTTTATTTTTTATTTATTTTTTTATTTTCCAGGGATGATTGTATCGACCCAGTGGTCCTAGAATATTGCGGGAGGGCTCATTCGAACGGAAATTAAAAGTTTTAGTGCCTTTTATAAGTGGCAAAAAATGGAAGGCAAACAGGCTCCCTCCCATGCTCATTTTTTTCCCAAAGTCACCCTATCAAAATTTTTAGATAGCCATTTTGTTCAGCATGGTCGAAAAATGCAATAACTATGTCTTTGAGGATGAATTAATCCCCCACAGTCCCAGGGGGAAGGTCTGCAAGTTATGAACTTCGCCCAATGTTTACATATAGCATTGGTTATTGGGAAGTATACAGAAGTTTTCAGAGGAGATTTTTTATGGTAGGGGACAGGGGTTACGTGGAAGCATTTTTCCATGAAGGAAGTCTTCATGGGGGAAGGGAAACTGACATGAAGGGGTGCCGGATTTCCCAGCATTATTTAAAAAACGATCAGAAATAAAAAAAAAAACAAACAATTTTTTCAACTGAAAATAAGGAGCAACATCAAAACTTAAAACGAAGAAATTATTAAGTAGCCAACATGATTGGTTTCGCCCCCTGATCATTACCTCACTCTTTACGCTAAAGTTTTTTTTGTACTTTCATCAGAGCTATTTATTCTAATTAATGGCCTTTGTGATTAAGGGGTCATTCTTAAAGAATTGGAACAAATTTTGAACTTTAGCGCAAAGAGCGAGGTATTGACTAGGGGGCGAACCCCCTAATATACGTAATAAAAATATACGAATATAGAAGTTCGTTACGTAAGTTAATTCGTAAGATACGTTTGATCGATATTTCGAGAAAGCCATTTAGCAAAAAAAGAAGTAAAATTGATATGCAAATTTCATTTTAACTATTCATCTACGACGAGCCAAACTCAAAGCTGCATTAATTTCTTTTTAACTGAAAGTAAGGAGCGACATTAAAGCTTAAAACGAGCAGAAATTATTCTGTATATGAAAGGGGCTGTCCCCTCCTCAACGCCTCGCTCTTTATGCTAAAGTTTTTTATTGCTTTAAAAAATAAAGTTGTGAGACAGAGTCAAACTTTAGCGTAAAGAGCGAGCCGTTGAAGCGGGGACAGCCCCTTTCATATACGGAATAATTTCTGTTCGTTTTAAGTTTTAATGTTGCTCCTTAGGCTACTTCCAGTTAAAAAGAATGTTTTTTTTAATCTTTCAGTAAAGCGTTAGATTTGCTCAATCGTTACGATATAGTGAAATGTTATGATTAAGTTCATTTGCGCTAATTTAAAAAAAAAAAATGTTGTATAGACTAAGAAGCGACTATTTTGTTCATATTAAGTTTTAATTTAGCTCTGTACTTTCATTAATTTTTTTTTGTTAAACAATCATATATTACAAAAAAAAATTGAAAGAAAATACAGGGTTGTCTTGACCCCATTTATCTCATTTAGGGACTTTTCTTATTCGTTTATGCAAGGATATTGTATGTCACTCAATTTCTTCCCTGAAATCAAGACGACATTCATGAAAATTCGAGAGCTCATCGCTGTTATGCAAAAACAAATCACCTTTCGAATCTTGGCGCCGTATGACATAAAAACGCCTTTTTCTCACAGAGCAATTCGTATCTGCTTTCTGGCGTTTCACAGGTATCAAGAATGAATCCTTCATCAACCTAAATGGAATTGCACATATATATGACCCTTTATCTGACTTTGGAGTGCTAACTTTGACAGTAGATAAGCTTTCATGTATTAATGTTTCTAGCATAGACCCAATAGAACATAACACTCGTATGCGATTAGGGATGCCGTTTGGGGGGTGGGCCAGGTGGCAGATATTGGGTTTACTGCCAGAAACAAACCACACATACCTTTATTTCGTGCTATCAACAAATTTTTTCTTTGCGCCACAATGTTTCTAGCAAGCTGAATTTGATAGCCCCTTCTAGACCCTAGGTGCTACAACTCCAATGGCTCGCTTGGCTCTGAGAAAATTCTCCTGGGGTGATTTTGAGGATAAGATTTTTGGCAAAATTCTATTATACTGCAAGAATATGCTTTTTTCGCATTACATGTTCGAGACTACCAGCTTATTTGTTTGTATTTGAGTTGGGAGGGGGGCTGTAATTAATTTTGCCTCGGGCGTCACCGGCCCTAGGAACAGCCCTGAAACTATCCAGTTCAGTGTAAAAGTTAAACTGAAATTATTGATTCTAAAATTTTTAAACTGAGGTAAATTTTTTTTATAATTTCTCTTAAATTAAAGCTCATCAAAATTTAACGAAAAGCAGAATTTCGCTAAAGGGCTTATCATGGTTTCCATTCAATGACGACTTAATTTCCTCAATTGGTGTCTGTCCGTGGAAGTGGCGGATCCAGGGGAGTGGTGAGGGGGGCGTGCGCCCCCTAAAATAGTCTAAAGTAGTGTAATTTACTTAATTAAAACAAGTTTGCGTTAATTAAACTTGCTCCTAACGCATTTTTATCGCATAAACCTTTTTTTGCCCCCCCCCCTCCTAAAAAATCCTGGATCCGCCACTGCTCTGTGGGACGCAAGAAAGTGAAGGGAAGGTAAGTTTTCGAACCGGGCCCCTCCAAAATCACGAGGTTTTACGTCTTCAAAATTCCACAATTTTCACTTAATTTTCATTTTTTTAAATACCCTAACGTGGCGCCCCTTCATAATAAAGTCCTCTGCACATGCATACCAGATAGTTCAATCGATAATTTTGCTATGAATACTATTATCATTATAATAATATTATCATTATATACTTTGGAGTGTACTAAACAAGCCCAAGTATTGGGCTTCTTGGAATTCTTTTGTCAAGCGCCTCTTTACCTTTATAAATAAAATACATAATATAAATAAATTAATATAAAACAAACAAATAAATATGATGAATAAATAATAAATAATTATAATAAATAATTTTTTTAAAAATAAATTAACATAAATATAAGTAAAACATAAATAAACACACTAGCTCGAAATTTTTATTGGAAATTCTGGCAAGCCATCAGACCTGTATATACAAGTAAGGGTCCTTGAGCCCGTTCTTCTCTCAAAATTTCGAGATATATGCGATCTGTTTCTATAATTTCTTATATTTTCCATTTAATTCGCCTAATTTGCTTTTTCCGACTTTTCCCGCCTCCTGAAATTCGCTTTCCTCTAAAATGAATTCCTTTTTACGTTTCAGGGAGTCATGTCTTCTATTTGCGTCTGATCTTCTTCCAAGCGGAAAGAGGATGAGATTGTAAGCATATCTTAATAATATCATTATTTTGTCCAACTTAAATAAAATAAGATATAAGATATATTCTTAAACAGAAAACAAACGACAGACCTCGAGTTCCTTGAGAACCTTGAGTTTCAGACAACACAAGCTGGGAAATTAAAAATATACATGAGCTATTTGGACAAATGTTTGCCAAAAAAAAGGGCTTCATTAGATTTTGACCCCTTCCCCAAACCCCCTCAGAGTCTCTTCCAAACGTAAATTATGACTACTCTGAGGATCAGATATTCTACATTTTACGTAGAATACATTTTTAACGAAAACATTAGGTTACGTTTTGCACCTGACAATTATAGATTGCCAAAATTTTTGATAATCCAGCTAGATCAAACGAAATACATCCTCGAGCGGGGTTGAAAGAGGTAGCAAGAAATGGTAGAAATTTATGAAAGTAGAAATAGAAGTAGTAAACTTCAAGAAAGTAGAAGTTTATGAGGAATGGAGAGGGGGCTAAAGTCTGAAGTACTGAGAAGAGTTGAGTGGAGGAGGGCCGTGTACAACTGTGTTGGCTGCAGCTCGGTGTTGCGACGAGGGGCCATTAATAGAAAGAACATAAATTATAAGTGTATATTATCTTTCAGATTATCCTGTATCTTTCACGTCATCAAATAGGCTAAGCAGTTTCCAGGATCCTAAGTAAAAAAAAAAGAAAAAGGTCGAATATCCTCTTTTTTGGACGGAGGAGGATTCAGGTCTTTGACTGTGTTATTCTTATCATAGGCAGTAAAGAACGCTGTCTAAGTAAAGAACGATGTGAGCACAATGTATTATTATTTTTTTTTTCTTCTCCATACCCGGGCACTTCGTATCTAAGGAGTTGTAGAAACTTCGAAAAGGGCTCATTTGATTGGAAATTGGAGTGGCTAGTACCCTTTTTAATAGTCGAAAGTGATTGGAGGGCAACTAGCCCCCCCCACGCCCATCATTCCCCCAAACACATCCAATCAAAATTTTGAGATAGCCATTTTGTTCTGCGTAGTTGATTTCCAGATAGAAAATACCTTTTTGAGAGGACTCTCCCCCCAAAACCCCCGGGGCAAGGGTTTTAAGTTATGCCCTGGGGGCATATAAGGTTTTTATAGAAGCTAGTGCCCTTTTTAATAGTCGAAAGCGATTGGAGGGCAAATAGTCCCCTCTCACGCCAATCATTCCCCCAAACACATCCAATCAAAATTTTGAGATAGCCATTTTGTTCAGCGTAGTTGATTTCCGGATAGAAAATATGTTTTTGAGGAGGATACTCCCCCACAACCCTCGGGGCAAGGGTTGTAAGTTATGCCCTCGGGGTAAGTAAGGTTTTTATAGAAGGTGTTCTAGAAGAAACTTCAAAAATGCTCATTCGATTGTAAATTCCAAGGGCTACTGCCCTTTTTAATAGTCGAAAGTGATTGGAGGGTAACTAACCCCCCTCTCACGCCCACCTTTTCCCCAAACACATCCAATCAAAAGTTTGAGATAGCCATTTTATTCAACGTAGTTTTAAGTTCTGTAAATTAGGTCTTTGAGAATGAAAACCCTCTCACAGCCCTCAGGACAAGGGTTGTAAGTTATGCCCTGGGGGGCATATAAAGTTTTTATAGAACGTGTTGTCGTATAAACTTCAAAAAGGGCTCATTCGATTAGACGTTGAAATGGCTAGTGCCCTTTTTAATAATTGAAAGTAATTGCAAGGCAACTAAAACCCCTTCCACGCCCAGCATTTCCCAAAAGACATCCAATCGAAATTTTGAAATAGCTATTTTGTTCCACGCAGTTAAAGTTCAGGAAATTATACCTTTGAGCTTGACACTCCCCCCACAGTCTTCAGGGCAAGGGTTATAAGTTATGCCCTGGGGGCATATTAGTTTTTATTGAAATCTTTGTCGTAGAAACTTGAAAAAAGGCTTATTCTATTGGAAATTTAAAGGTCTAGTGCCCTTTTTAATAGTCGAAAGTGATTTGAGAGCAACTAGCCTCCCTCTCTTGCTCGCCCTTCCCCCAAACACATGCAGACACAATTTGCAGATCCCTGGTTTTTTTACGGTTGTGGATTACCGAATACAAAATGTATTTTTGAGGAGGAAAATCCCCCAAAGTCCTCAGGGCAACGGCTGTAAGTTATGCCCTTGGGGCATATAAGGTTTTTATAGAAAGCGTTGTCGTAGGAACTTCAAAAAGGTCTCATTCGATTGGAAATTGAAATGGCTAGTGCCTTTTTTAATAGTCGAAAGTGATTGGAAGGCAACTAACACCCCTTCCACGCCCACCATTTCCCCAAACACATCCAATCAAAATTTTGAAATAGCCATTTTGTTCCACGCAGTTAAAGTTCTGGAAATTATACCTTTGAGCTTGACACTCCCCCCACAGTCTTCAGGGCAAGGGTTATAAGTTATGCCCTGGGGGCATATTAGTTTTTATTGAAATCTTTGTCGTAGAAACTTGAAAAAAGGCTTATTCTATTGGAAATTTAAAGGTCTAGTGCCCTTTTTAATAGTCGAAAGTGATTTGAGGGCAACTAGCCCCCCTCTCTCGCCCACCTTTTCCCCAAACACATCCAATCAAAATTTGTAGATAGCCATTTTGTTCAGTGCTGTGGATTTCCAGATAGAAATTATGTTTTTGAGGAGGAAACTCCCCCACATTCCTCAGGGCAAGGGTTGTAAGCTTTGCTTTTGGGGTCTCTTAGGTTTTTATAGAAAGTGTTGTCGTAGAAGCCCCAAAAAGGGCTCACTCAATTAGAAATTTATATGGCTAGTGTCCTTCTTAATAGTCAAAAGTGATTGGAAGGTAAGTAACACCCCTTCCACGCCCACCATTTCCCCAAACATATACAATCAAAATTTTTAAAGAGCCATTTTGTTCCACGCAGTTTAAAGTTCAGGAGATTATACCTAGGAGCAGGATACTCCCCCCCACAGTCTTTAGGGATAGGGTTATAATTAACGCCATAGTAGCATATAAGGTCTTTATTGAATTCTTTGCCGTAGAAACTTGAAAAAGGGCTCATTCGATTGGAAATTCAAAGGGCTAGTGCTCTTTTTAATAGTCGAAAGTGATTTGAGGGCAACTCACCCCCTTCTGACGCCCACCTTTTCCCCAAACACATCCAATCAAAATTTTTAGATAGCGATTTTATTCAACTTAGTTGAAAGTTTAGGAAATTAGGCCTTTCAGGATGAAAATCCTGCCCCCCCCCTCCCACAACCCTCAGGGCAATTGCTGTAAGTTATGCCCTGGGAGCATGTAAGGTTTTTAAAGAAAGCGATGTTGTATAAACATCAAAAAGGGCTCATTCAATTGAAAACTGAAATGGCTAGTGCCCTTTTAATAGTTGAAAGTGATTGAAGGGCAACTAATCCCCCTCTCACGCCCACCATTTCCCCAAACACATCCAATCAAAATTTTGAGATATACATTTTGTTCAACATAGTCGAAAGTTCTGGAAATTATGTCTTTTAGGATGATAACCCCATCAGAGCCCTCAGTGCAAGGGTTGTAAGTTATGACCTGAGGGCATATAAGGTTTATATAGAAAGTTGTTGTAGAAATTTCAAAGGGGGCTCATTTGATTGGAAACTGAGAGGGATAGTGCCCTTTTTAATAGTTGAAAGTGATTGAAGGGCAACTAAGCCCCCTCTCACGCCCCCCATTCCCCCACACACATCCAATCAAAATTTTCAGATAGCCAAGTTCTGGAAATTAGGTCTTTGAGGATGACAACACCCTCACAGCCCTTAGGACAAGGGTTGTAAGTTATGCCCTGGGGGCATATAAAGTTTTTACAGAACGCGTTGTCGTAGAAAATTAAAAAAGGGCTCATTCGATTGAAAATTGAAATGGCTTGTGCCCTTTTTAATAGTCGAAAGTAATTGGAAGGCAACTAACCCCCCTTCGATGCCCACCATTTCCCCAAACACATCCAATCAAAATTTTGTGATAGCTATTTTGTTTAACATAGTTGAAATATCTGGAAATTAGGTCTTAGAGGATGACAACCGCCCTCACAGCCCTTAGTGTAAGGGTTGTAATTTATGCCCTGGGGGCATATAAGGTGTTTATAGGAAGTGTTGTCGTAGAAACACAAAAATGGTTCATTCGATTGGAAATCGAAAGGCCTAGTGCCCTTTTTAGTAGTTGAAATTGATTGGAAGACTTGACATTTTTATAGTAAAGATCGATGTGGGTATAATGTATTATTTTTTGTTGGTATTTTTGTTTAGACAAGGGCACTTTGTATTGAAGGAGTTGTCGTAGGAACTTCGAAAAGGGCTCATTCGATTGAAAATAGAAAGGGCTGATACCCTTTTTAATAGTCGAAAGATATTGGAGGGAAACTAATCCCTCTCCCACGCCCACCCTCCCCTTTGACTTTATGTTTAAAAACTAAATGTTGCCATAAGATTAAATAAAAATGCACTGTGTTAATGCTAATTCCCAATAAGGCATCTCAGCAGTATCCCAAGAACGACTGGGGGTATTATGGTCAAACTTTCGGGGATACCTATGCTATTAAAATTTAACCAAATCCAAATAGCCTAGCGTAAGTTTATCCAAGCTATCAAAGAAAGTAAACAGATTTTTTGGCGAATGGTATCAACTTTTCCATTTCAGGTCAACTAAAGGAGGTATGAAACTAAATTAAACACTACTATTTGTGTCCAGATTTTTAAGAGGGTGTATGTTGTTAAAAATTGCTGAAAATGTTTGTCCAGCGTACTAATAGCAGGCCAAACTATAAATTCTTAAAAAAACTAAGAGATTTAAAGTATTATTTTCTTTTTCTCTGAAAAGACTATGTCAATACAAAACGAACAGAAATTAATTAAAATAGATTTTCCTCAAAATAAGTTTTTCAAAGAAAATTAAAGAATTCCATTAAACAAAAAATGAGCAAAAATAAAATCAAATAATCTACCAAGCGTGAAACTACCTCAAATCAGCATAGATACATAAATGAAACCCAAAATGAACAGAAAAATACAATAAATAACCGAGTTAAACTCAAAACGAGCAGAAATTAACATAAGTTGGGCTCAAAATACCTATGCCTTCCCAAGACCAGAACATGATTTGCACTTTACTCAAAAAAATACAAATCAATGTTTATTGTCAGTTTAATATACATATAGTAATATTTGGTAATGAAAATGTTAATATTATTTATTTATTGAAGTTATAGATGTAAAAAAAATTTACATTTTTTCAGTAAAGTGCAAATTTTGTTCTGACCTTGGGAAGGCATAGGGGTTTTGAGCCCAACTTATGTTAATTTCTGCTCGTTTTGAGTTTGACTCTGTTAGGTCAAATTTGTCTGATTTGTGGTAGTTTCACGCTTGGTAGATTATTTTATTTTTGCTCATTTTTTTTTAATGGAGTTCTTTACTTTTCTTTGAAAAACTTATTTTGTGGAATTTTTTTTTATAATTAATCACTTAAAAAAGGGGCTGGTCATTTAATATTGACAGGGGATTGCCATGTATTAAATCCGCCTATAGTTTAGCTATCCACTCAAAATTCATTTTATAACTATTTTTGTATTTAGATGGAAAGAATATCACAAAAATGATTAGAACTGGAGACCCCTGACTTAGAAGAGGTTTAGAACAAATAATCCTAGCTCTCTGACATTTAGAAGGTTTAAGAGGGGCGCGGGCATTGCATTTAAGTGAGGACAGATTGGCTTTTCCCACGGTAACTTTCAAACATCCCAGCCGGTATTAATTATTCACTAATTGACAAATCTCTTTTAATGGAACCACCTTTCTGATTTCTCAGTGTGCCATTAAGTTTTCAGAGAGAAATTTGACAAATTTACATTTTGAACAATGGACTATTTATTTAAGATTGAAATAATATTCGTTTTGTTGTTATCCCTTATATTTAGATGAGAGAAGAAGACTATTGGGTGATCTTTGAATTACTGGAAATATTGATAATTTGAAACGTTTTGGTTGATTTTGACAATTTTAATTAAATACATCAGACTTGAGGATCACATCGTCAAGCACAAATGTCGAAGGATGTGATTTTCAGAAATTTAAAACATGGCGCCGGACGAATGAAAAGTGGCGTTTCCGCAATATCCTTCCTACCGAAATAAGGTGAAATTTGCGATGAATTTAGATTCCTGTAATACACCTTCACCGTCACTATTTTAACACGAACTCTTTTTTTATAGTAATTATTATCTTCTCACTTTCTTGTAAATGAACTCAAAGTCTGTTTTGAAAAAGTGGTAGATTTTACCCTGAAATTTGCCCAAAAAAGTGGAAAGGGGTCATGCAAAGTAATACTCCCGGACCCCCATTACAAAGGGAAAATTCAGCATTTAACACTAAATTTAAAAGTTTTTCAATCCTTTTTTGTTTCATTTTCTAAGAAAATAGTGGACGCGCTCTAAAAGATGAGAAAGCTAGATTTAGAAACTGTTGCTGCAGCACACACAGCAGATAGAAACAGCAGATATGCAAAATAAGAATTCCCCAATGCTGTTTTTTTCTTTTTTCTTAAATTTTCAGTGTGTCATGTATGTCCAAGTTGAAAGCAAAATTTGCTTTTTTTTTATCCACACGGTGACATCACTCGGTATAAATGCTGTAATGAAAGACACTTTGCATTATAATTGCGGTCTGCGGTACCGTGAAAAAACTGTTCGGTATTTCCGAAACTATTTCTTTCGAATTGGCGATATTTTGCTGAAAAATGCGGTATAAGTTGCAACACAGTTACACAAGTAATACTATAGCTATTGGCTGGTTCCATAAGACGTGGGCGTGGTATTGGCGCATAGTTTTGCAAGCAAGATTTGTTACTATTGTTAATTGTTATTTGTTAGTACTAAGCACGAATTTTTCAGGATTACTAGTTATGCGTGCGACAATTGTTGCGATGAAACATGTAAAGATTTACTTTTCTGTCGTAAAAGATTCAAAAGACACTTATATCTCCAACTATATTGGAATAATTTGTTTTCTTGTTAAATGGATTAAAAAAATAAAATCAAAGGTTAAAGTAGCCATTGTACATTTTACAAATATTAAAGGTTTGTCATGAGTGCCCCATCCTTTCACTTTCTTATCCTTTCTTAAAAAATTCTCATTCGTCCTTTCTTAAAAAATCTAAATTTTGCGGAGAAAAGTGACTTTATACTTGGTATTTTATTTCCAAGGCTACACTGCCTTTTCTATGACGAAACAAATACCACTTGGATTTAAGAAATTGTAAATTCTACAAAATAATCAAGGCTAGCGCCAGTACGCCAGTTCAGCTTCTCCATTTTCCTGTCATGCCAAATGTAAAGGACGTAACCATATTTCAAGAAATTCCCACCTTCAAAATGTCGATAGGCGAACAGAATACGAAAAAAACAAAACATTTCCAACACACTTAAAAAACAAGAAAAAGACGGAACAGGAAATGCATAAGAGACCTATCTAAAAAAAGCCGTAACAACGACGACGGATCTAAAACAAGTTTAATAAATACCCTTGCTTAAACCTAAGGATAAGAAGTACTGGTGTAAACCTTCTCGCGTTGCCCCTGAAAGCAGTCGGCACAAATAGGGACCTACTATTATAAATCTTAGTCACCATCCTGACGGCGGTCCTAGTGTGGACCACAAGACAGGGTATTTTGTGGGATACGCAGCCAAAATTGGATGGATTGAAGCCAGTAATGGATACTGAAATCATGAAGGGAGAATGTTACACACCCTAGATGTATGAAGCGATGACCGTAGCGAAAGAAAGGCCCCTGAGGATTAATCCTGGGTGGCAGAAAGAGGTTTTCTTGCTAGTGATCGTTTTTTGGATCTAGTGCTGTTTGTCGCTGATGGCTTTCGAGTCGTGGGTGCCTCTCCTCTCGTTTGAGGTGCAAGTGCTGCCTGGGCAGCCCGTTCTGAAGCTGGTCGAGGTGTTTCCCGGGATTGGGCAAAACAATGGTGGATACCTTGACCCTACCAAGGAGCTAAGTGAAGTTAGTTCACTTAACTAAGTGAACTTAGAATCCCCCTTGTATCCCTCGCCATTAAGCCTTTCGAGGGGTAATAAGAGTATAGTGTTTTTAAAATATATTTATTGGTGAATAATAAGCTCTACCCCTCTCTCTCTATAGTGCGAAGTAACAAGACTAAGTGAAATTTCATCGTAATTAGTAAAATTCTAGCTCTTGGAGTAATATATACCTTGGATATTTTTTTTTGTTTTTGCCACTAGAACATAATAAGGCAAATGATCGGGAAAATGGGACCGGAATCTCGGATTTTTTGGATTTACTATATTTTATTTTGGTGTCCTTTGATTATCTACAAATATTTCGAAGTAGGAAAGGGCATAAGATTGCCCCATGGGTCAATACTGAGTCTATTCATAGCCGAAGCCACGTTTTTCTAAGATTAATCAAACACAATTTTCGCACACAATAAGTTTTTCAAAAAAAGTAAAGAACTCCATTAAACCAAAAATGAAAAAAAAATAGAATCAAATAATCTACCAAGCATACAACTACCACAAATCTGTATCAACAAATAAATGAAGCCCAAAACAAACAGAAATTATATTAAGTCAAACTCAAAACGAGCAGAAATTAATCTGAGTAGGGTTCTAAACCCTATGCTTTCTAAAAGCCAGAATATAATCTGTAATTTACTGAAAAAAAAATCAAATGAATTTGCCAAAAAAATGTGCATTGTCAGTTTAATACACATATGCTGATATTTACTCCTTAAAATCTTAATTAATTTTTGTTTTCTTAAAGGTATAAGTGAAAAAATTAAAAAAAAATTTTTCAGTTAAGTACAAAATATATTCTGGCTTTTAGAAAGCATAGGGATTACAACCCTACTCAAAACGAGCGTTTCTGCTCGTTTTGAGTTTGCCATATTTTAATTTCTGTTTGATTTGGGTTTCATTTGTTTATTGATACTGATTTGTGGTATTTGTATGCTTGGTAGATTATTCGATTCTATTTTTGTTCATTTTTGGTTTAATAGAGTTCTTCACATTTTTTTGAAGAACTTATTTTGTGCAAAAGATTTTTGTGATTAATTTCTGTTCGTTTTATATTGACATAGTCTTTTTCAGGGAGAAACACCGAGCCTCTTCTGAAGTTAAACAACCATCCCTACCATAAAAACCTTTAATACCCCCTGTGTGTAACTTGCAACCTTAGCTCTGGGGGCCGTTGGGGGTTGTCATACTCAAAAACACAATTTCCGGACCCTTCAACTACGTTCAATAAAATTACTATATCAAAATGTTGATCATAAGTGTTTGGAAAATAATGGGTATGAGGGGGGGGGGCATTCGCCCACCGATCGCTTTTGACTATTAATAAGGGCACTAACCCTCTCAATTACCAATTGAATGAGTCCTTTTTGAAGTTTCTACGACAACACTGGCAGAGATCTAATTTCTATAACTTTCAACTACGCTGAAGAAAATATCTATCTCAAAGTTTTAATTGGATGTGTTTGGGGAAATGGTAGGCTTGAGAGGGGCGTTAGTTGCCCTCCAATCACTTTCTAGTATTAAATAGGGCACTAGCTCTTTCAATTTCAAATCGAATGAGTCCTTGTTGAAGTTTCTACGACAACGCTTTCTAAAAACCTTATATGCCCCCAGGGAATAACTTCAGCCCTTGCGATGAGGGCTGTGAGGGGAGTCTCATCCTCAAAAACATAATTTCCAGACCTTTTAACTACGGTCAACAAAATGGCTATCTAATAAATTTGAGTAGATGTGTTTGGGGAGCAAGTGGGAGTGAGAGGGGGGTTAGTTGCCCTCCGATCACTTTCGACTATTAAAAAGGGCACTAGCCCTTTCAGTTTCCAATCGAATGAGCCCTTTTTGAAGTTTATGTGACAACGCTTTCTATAAAAGTCTTATTTGCCCCCAGGGCATAACTTACGACCCTTACCCTGAGGGCTGTGGGTGAATGTCCTCCTCAAAAACATAATTTCTATCTAGAAATCAACTACGCTGGGAAAAAATGGCTATCTCAAAATTTTGATTAGATATGTTTAGGGAAATGGTTGGCGTAGAAGGGGTGTTAGTTGCCCTCCAATCAATTTTGACTATTAAAAAAGGCACAAGCCATTCTAATTTTCAATCGAATGAGCCCTTTTTGAAGTTTCTGTGACATCTCCTTCGATAAGAAGTGCCCTGGTCTAAGACCAAGAAAAAATAAAAAAAATAATACATTGTGCCAACATTGTTCTTTACTTAGGCATTTTGATTTTTCTTTTGCTCTGTTCAAAACAGTAAAATTTTAGGATCGTATCACGTTTCTGTCGTTGCAACACGGAACTGCAAAAATAAATAAGTGAAACTAATTAGTTAGATTCTAACTAATTAGCGAACTAAATATCAAAACTAATTAATTATTTCATCTGTAAAAATACAAACAAGAACAGTTTGTTGATTCCCAAAGACACCTTAAAAGGGAAGTTTCATCTTCTTAAGATGATTGGTTATATATATTTTTCATTTTTTTTTTTGCTTTTTTTTTTGCAATTTTTCATCAACGTTTCCTTCTCTTTAGTTTGTATTTGGCGCCCGCAGCTACCAAAAACTTCGTGACTGCATAAAAGGTGTTTTATTGAACATTGAATTCCAAATTCTTCCAGATTTTTAAAAACATGTATAGTTTTGTCAGTTTTCCGAGTCAAACAATCAGATTTCGTTTTCCCTCCCCTTGTCACTCTCATTCATTAACAAAAAAAAAAAAAAAAAAAAAAAATTCTTTATTCATTTCGTTTCATTTTTAAGGTTAATCAGCTCTTCAAGCATGTATAGATAAATATGTAAAGTAAGTGCAGTGTATAAAGTATAAAGTAGGTGCAGCAAATAGACCCATTTTAATGTTTATTACGAACAGCTAGAACCACTAGACTATTCGTGCCCCCTTGGGCAGGGGGTTTTGAGATAGAGATTGTCTATCTCTTCTCGACATACAACAGAAAAAAGAAAACTAAATGTCTTATTTTTTCGAAAAAGAAAGTATCACCAATATCTCAGAAATGGTTGCGGGTATTAAGCTGTAACACTCAGGAGACGGTGAGGGGAATGTTGAAAATGAGTAGGAGGCAAACCAACCCCCATGCCCTTTTTAGATACCACCTCCTCAGCTCTGATAAAAATTACGAGATATCCATTTTTGTTCAAAATAGTCAAAAGGTTTAGTAACTATGCCTCCGGGGAAGATATGACCCCCCATAGCCCCTGGGGTAAGGGTTGTCAATTATGTAATTTGCTCATTGCTGGAATATAGGATTTATTAGTGAAAACGGGGGAAATATTTGATCCTGGGTGGTTCCAAATAGGCTAAGGTTTCACGTTTTAACGTGAAACTTCAAGAATTTTTGAGGAGGATTTTTAACTCAATCGAAAGAATATGCATCCAGGTTACCAAAAGGGCGTATCTACGATATTTTGCGAACAACTAAGATTATTAATTTTGAGCTTTCAGGGCTACTACTACAACTGCTATGACTACTTGCGACTGTGACTGCGAGAACATGCAGCTCCAACCACGGCTACTTGTGACTACTTGTGACCTTGATTCCTAGGGATTATGACTGCTGGAGACTGTGAAAACAACTATTTGCGAATGCCAGTGCAACTACTTATGATTGTGACTACTTGCGACTGCGATTACTTGCAACTGCAATAGCTTGTATCTGTGACTAGCTGTAAGTGTGACAACTTGTGATTGCAACCATTTGTGACTACCTGCAACTTCTACTATTTGCGTGTGCAACAGTGACTACTTGCGACGGTTACTACTTGTGACTGCGATTACAACTACCTGGAATTATGACTAATTGTGACTCATACTACCTGCGACTGCGACTATTTGTGGTTGCAACTACTTGTCACCCCTCGCGACTGCCACTAAGTGTAACAGTGCTGAAGACTGACTGCGACTGCGGCTACTTGTGACTGCGAATACTTTTGACTGCGTTTGCAACTACTTCCATCTGTAATTATGACCACATACGACTGTGATTGCCACTACTTACAACTGCGACTGCTACTACTGCTACTGCTACTCTGGATGTGACTGTGACTGCAACAACTACTTCTACTGCTAATTTTACCACTACTACTGCTACTAGTACTATTGAACTAAATGAAAAGAGCTCAAGTGCATCCAGGTTGTCAAAAGGGCTTGTTGGTAATATTCTAGGAATTGCTAATGTTATTAAGTCAAAAATTTCAAAGAATGTTGAGGGAGATGCTGAACTAGATCAAAGGACTCTATATGTATCATGGTACTGAAAAGGGCGAATGTGCAATATCACCAGAACTACTAAGGGTATTAAGCTGCGATTTTCGCATAATATCAAGGGGGATGTCACTCTAAACAAAAAGACACAGGGCGCATCCAGGTTGTCAAAGGGAACATCTAGGCCTAACCATATAGATCTCAGGAACGACTTTGTGGATTAAATTTCACTTGCAGGGAGTGGTAAGGGAGATGTCAGACTAAATCAAAGATCAATATATGAATCCAGGTTTTCAAAACTGCATATCATAAATACTTTAGGAACAGCTAAGAGTAAACTTTCTGAGAATTTTGAGGGGGATGTTGAACTTAAAGACACCTGGCTGTTAAAAGGACGTAGCTGTAATACATTAGGGACAGTTAAGATCATTAAGTTAAAACCTCCAAGAAATGCTGATTGGGGTATCTATTAATCCAAAAGACACAATATGTATCCTGGTTGTCAAAACAATGATCTACAATATCTCAAGAACGGCTCATAGTATTTAGTTGAAACTGTAAGGGAATGTTAAACTAAATCAAAGGATACTATGTGTATTCAGGTGTTAAAAAGGCGTATGTGAAATATTTCAAGAATGACTAGGGTATCAAGTTTGAACTTTCAGGGAATGTCGAGAGGAATATTGAATTCAATCCAAAGCCATTATGTGCATCCGACTTGTCAGAATGACACCTTGTCCCCGCCGCACCTAGAAAACACTCATGTCAAAGTCACGAATAAAAGAGTTTAAAGAGTCAGAAATAAAGAGAGCCGAGAGATGCCTCTGATGTATATTTATCAGGTAAGTTTGTTTTCATTAATATGTAATCATTTGAACATTCTCTCAGGAGGAATCTTTCTAGCACATTATCTACAAATTACTGCGGAATCAGAATTTTAGCTCAAGAACCATTTCAAACCTTGAGTTTGAATAGGACGAAACTTATACAATAATTATATTGAATATAATCAAAGCCAAAATATGATATTTAATTATTAAGTCGAAAACCTGAAAACTGGAGAAATATCCATTATATTAACCATAATTAAAACTTTGGCAATAAAAACCAATCAGGAATTTTTTTTTCGAATTTGTTTTTTTTTTTTTGAAAAAAAAGTTTTCCAAATAACAGAAGAGAGATGTAAGGTCCTACTATAATTCAAACTTAAAATATACAGAAATTACTATCAAAGAACAAATGAAACCCAGAATTAGTAGAAATTAAAATAAACAATAATATCAAACATACAGATAGCACATACTGATATAGACGAATAAACAAATCCTAAAACGAATAAAAAATAAAAACTGATACTCAAGTCAAAACGAACAAGTATTACTACAAACCGGATGTTGGCTACTGTTGCTCCTAACCGTAATCCTTCTAAAGCCTAATGTCTCATTTGTATCGTACTCAAAACAAAATATATTTTAAGTATTTTTCTTTATAATTATAACTCGAAAATAATTAATGATAAAAACTAATCTTCGATCTTGAACCACTGAGACTTTAAGAAGTGTATAACGTTACGTATTATACATTCAGTTTATTTTCATTAGTTCTTTCCTGACGATGTTTAAATTACATATAGTTTCCAATAGAAACAATGTTTTTTCGTCTTTCCTATTTCTTTATTGTACATTGGCTCTTATTAGCCAGAGGATTTAAGAATATAAGGTTTGAGGTTGTCATAAAAAAAAATTGGGGGGGGGAGGGGGGTGGACCTTGGCTCCAAAGGAAGTTTTTTAGTTTTATATGAGGTGCCTCGTGACCCCATGATTCTTGACGGTACGCTTCAAACTTATTAGGAGAACAAGGTGGTTGCTGTTTCTGGGCCCCCTAACAACCCCTGTGAACATAAAGCATGGTCCTCTTAGCCTAGGTAACAATCTTTGAAAGTTTCAATCCAGTCGGGAAATGGCCTTTTTTTCGGCTGAATGTTTGAGACGGTCCTTGCCTTCAAACCAAATTTTTTATCGGACATCAAGGTCCCCCTGGACTAGGCCGACTCTATTGTAAAAGAAAAATGACCAAGTAACTTGGTTTGGACTTAGTTTTTAAGTCTCAAGCCGATTTGGAACAAATATTTGGAGGGCAGGGCTTTAACTAGAGAAACATTTTATTTTCATTTCGGGGTATAGAATTTTTTCCAGGTTTGACTTGATTATTCGTTTTAATTTACATTCTTTCTGGTTCTGAATTTTCCATTAATAACAATTTCTGATTATTATTATTATTTATTTTTAACCCACACTATACAGAGGTACAATACGTGGAGTATCACGGGGAAAAACACAAAAAATGCGACACAAGACAATATATAAATCAAAAATTAACAAATTACAGTGTAAAAAATAATAATTTAAAAGAAACCACAGCAAAAAAAAAAAAAAAAAAAATAACGTGAAAGGAGGGGGAAAAGAGGAAAAAAAACAAACAAAAAAAACTGACAACTTGCAAAATCTAATAAGCAGGCATTAATATTATCATTATTTGATTTTTACTCACTCTTTACAAATCTAAATTGTAGAATGACCAAACAGAGAAAAACAACTAAACAAATAAAATAAAAATAACTTAGGACTGAAAAAACCTGATAAGGTGATGGTGCAGAGAAAAACGGATACAAGCAGTATTTGAAAGTTTTCTGTGTAGTGCTTCCAGTTTTTCAGTAATATTAGGAACAAGAAATTTATTAATAATTACCCGGTTTTTGGTCCAAGGTGGAAGAAACAACAAAAATTTACAAAATCTAAAATAATTAATCCGGATTCTTTTTAACTCAGTTTTCTTCAGAAGGAGGAAAATTCCAGAAGCAAAAAGAATTGAATGCTCACAAAAAGTTGAGTAGAGCTTGGCCAACGCGAGTTTATTATATTTACCTCAATTGGCAACAATCTTAGCATATCCTAATTTAATTTGCATATTAATATTTGAGACTGTGCGCTGGCGCAAACTTGGAAGACTAGTAGTAATAGAAATACCGAGCCATCAAAGAGAATCTACAAGAGGGATAGTAAAGCCACTACAGTAAAGGGAAGTACTAGAAATATTATTAAAAGACAGAAATTTACATTTATCTACATTAAGAGAAAGGCCTATGTCTGAAAAAGAAGAAGCAACACGAGAAACCATGTTAGATAAACCAGTTTTAGTACGGCTTATAAGAAGCAGATCATCAGCGTAAGCGAGGTAGGAAACATCAGAAAAATCGGAGAGATAGGTAGCCGAAATCTTTGCCAGAACACCTGAAATACACAAAATAAAAAGGGTCGGAGATAAAACTCCACCTTGCCTTAAACCTCTTTTCAATTTAATATTAGATGCAGGCAGAGATTTCAGCCGAAGAAAAGAATTAGAGTACCAGTACCGAAGAAGCAAAATAACCGATAGATTGACACCGTAACCACGAAGAGCAGAAAAAAGCTGACTATGACATACACTATCAAAAGCTTTTGATAGATCTAAAGTACAAAGATATATACTCCTTCCCTTAGAAGAATTTTCAAGGAGCAAAGAAGATAATACACGATGTGCGTGTTGACAACCTAATCCGGGCTTAAATCCAAACTGGTTATCTCTCTCAAGCATATTATTAGTCACAAAAGGTATTAAAACATGCTCAAGAACTTTAGTAAAAGTGCAAGAGACAGAAATAGGTCGGTAAGAAGAGCAAATAAAAGGAGAATTCCCCTTCTTTAAAATTGAAGAGACAGTACCACACAAAAAACTCTCCGGTACACTAGAAGTACAAATACACATCTGGAGAAGTAGGTGTATATGGTTAATAAGGGGGAGCAATCTAATAAAAGGTGAAATCTAGATATACCATCATTATCAACATTATCTGATTTAAGTTTCTTAATTGCTTCAATTACGGATGAAAGAGAAATAGGAACACAGAGACGCTGAGATAGAGGGGTACTAAAAATAGCAGAAAAAGAATGAGAATACAAAGAATGCACACGGTAATTAACATTAGAAAAAATAGACGAGTAATGGTCATGCCTAGCAGATGCAGAAAGACAATCACTATTTGGTACATCACTTCTAATCGACTCAGAATTAATAACTTTTCGCCATTCTCTCTTTGACACTGGAAAATCCATACCACGATAACGCATAGACTTAAGATATTTTTTATATTCACTGCGGGTCTTACGCTTAAGGTCAGAAACAATACCACAGGGCGGTCTATCACATTCATTCCAAACTTTTAACCAAAACTGAGCTTTATTTTTCAAAGTTTTTAAATTAGGATCTAAAGACCAGATAGGTTTTTGTGTACCACGTCTAACACGTTGCAGCGGCACTGCAACTGCCTCGGCATCTTTTAAACATTTAATTATTTGATTATAATAGCAATCCAGGTCCTTTTTGCAATTCCCGTGTATTGAGCTCTGAAGCAGATGATAGGGAACTCGTATAGCAGACAGCAGCCTTGTTAGTGTAAACGCATAAAGAGGAACATCAGCTTTCTTCCAATTACTTTTTTCAAAGAATTTTGAAGACTGGTGTACTTTGCAGAAACTTGCAGGGTTTATATTCAGCGTAAGAGTAAGTGAGATAGGGAGATGGTCTAAGTCTTGTTCTTCAGCATGTACAAACACTATTGATGTAATAATACTAGGTGAGCAAATAATGTGATCAATATTGCTCTTACTGCCTGAATGGTGAATATAAGAATACGGATGAGTTTTGGGTATAATATGATAAGATGGAAGGTTAAGCTTAAATTAGTTTAAGCTTAAATTAGCCTTTGACTTTATTTCTGCTCGTTTTTAGCTTAATGCAGCTCTTTACTTTTCTTTGAAAAAAAGTCTTTTCCGAACGACTTTTTTGAAGT
This sequence comes from Artemia sp. Qi Xiang Cuo, assembly GCF_049724085.1. Taxonomy (NCBI): domain Eukaryota; kingdom Metazoa; phylum Arthropoda; class Branchiopoda; order Anostraca; family Artemiidae; genus Artemia; species Artemia sp. Qi Xiang Cuo. Next base: position 77,907,484 of record NC_142798.1, read on the forward strand.
TAATTTTTGTTCTGTTTAAACAGATGAATTTTTGGCTCATGTATTCAAATGCATTCGTATCAATTTATACCAAAATTGCTTCGGAAGCTTTCTGTGATGCTGGTAAATTTGGCTAATAGGCCTTTTGTCTTTTAGACTTTCAGCCAGAAGTGAGACTTCTACAATGAAATTTATGATATCGAATGTCTTTAATACCTTAGCTCAGATATTGCAGACACGTTCTTTTAACAACCTAAATGTATATAATGTGTTTTGATTAGTTTAACATACCCCTCCTCATTACCTGAAAGTTTTAGCTTAACAAGCTTTGCTGTTCCTTAGATATCGTTAGTACGTGTTTTTAACAACCTGCATACACGTAGCGTCTTTAGTTTAGTTCAACTTCCCTCTCAACATTCCCTGAAAAAAATCAACTCAATACCCTCAGCCGCTCCTGAAAAATTTCACATACGCCCTTTTGAAAAGCTGCAAGAACATAGCGTGTCTCTTGGTTTAGTTCAACATCCTTTCAACATTCCCTGAAAGTGTCAAATTGATACCCTCAGCTGTTCCTAAGATATTGCAGATACATCCTTTTGACGGATTGGATGCACATAGTGTCTTTTGGTAAGGTTCAGCATTCCCTGAAAATACCCTTAGCATTTTTGGACATCCAGGATCAAACATTCCCCCCACCCCTTCCCAATACTAAAACCTATATGTAAACAATGGGCAACGTGCAAAACATAAAACCCTTGCCACAGGAGCAACAGGGGGTCCATGTCTCCCCGGAGCCACAGTCATTAGACGTTCCGATTATTTCGAACAAAATGACTATTTTAAATTTTAATAGGGTGTCTCTAAGGGGGTATGAAGCAGATAAGGAGGGTGTAAGAAGGGGGTTGACTGCCCTTTAATCATTTCTAATTCTTAGAAAGGACACTACAGATTTCTTTTTATAATTGAATGAGCCCCTCAAAAGTTTCTACAAAAAGTCCTTCCATACGACGTTTCCTTGGGGGAAAAATATATCCAAGGCATATCGCTCATTACTAGGCAGCACAATTGCGCTGTATAGATAAAAATTTCAATAACTAAGACCAGGAACGTATCCAGGGTTTTTGTTCGGTGGGGGTATGGGCCGGTAGGCGCTCGTCCGATAATTTTTTGGCTGAATTGCACTGAAAACAAATATTTTACTAGAACAATTTTTTAAACATCAAAATTTCAGGAAGGGTTACCAGATTTTAGAAGACTCCAAGGTTAGAGGGAGTTCCCCTCCAAGACTTCAGGAGGGATGTTCCCTGTCGATGCCTTGCTGTCATTAATTTCTTATGTGAGAAAAGAATTTGTGGAATATCCCAAAGACAATTGTGTGAACCTTGCAAGATTATGTGGGTACGTTTTACCCATAAAGCTATTACATTTGTAGCTATTTTTATTCTTGTAGAAGGCTCTATTTTCATTTGACTGGTTAAGGTTGTAGTGATTTTTTCTTACTTCAGAACCACTTTTTCTTTTGATGTTCTTCAATGGAGTCCTTTCAAAAATTTAGGAAAGAAAATGAAGTTTATTCCAATCAATCAGAGTTGCATTAGGAACACGTCGACTTTTAATGAGCCTAATCCAAGGCTTTTCGCTGAAAGCCTTTCAAAAATTCGTCTCTCTTCAAGGTATGCCTTTCAAAAATGTCGTAACGCTTTAGAAATACTTTACAGCCTCTGGGAACGAAGTGGTCAAAGTCACTTTTCCAACAACGAAAGTGAATTAGAGTTGCTTTCTCGGAGATCTTTCTTTTCCGAAAGGTATTGAGATCCAAAGGTGTAGAGATTAGGAATTATCAATAAAGTGCTATTGATTTAAACATATATTTTGGCCTAAAAGGTTGCCAGAAGCTGGGAGTTTTCTTTAAAAGCTTTGCTGTTAACAGCTGCTTGATTTCTCGTGGCATTTAAGATGGCGGTTGACACATTAATGGAAAGTAAGTGGAACGTAACCAAATAGACTGAAACCATAATCTTGTGTTTCCAGAAGACTCATCCCATGAAAAATCCCATTTGTTCGACTCCACCCTCCTAACTCCATCTGTAATTTAAAACCACACAAAATTCAACCCAAAATTGACCCAGCAAATCTTCTCAAAAGAATGCAACATTTTTACACTTTTGTAGATAGGGGCTTGAAACCTTTGCATTAAGGTTCTCTAACATTGATTTGACAGTGCAGTTTTCATCAAGATCACTCCTCCTTTGGTGCTCTTTTATCCCTTTTTTCAAAATGAGGTAAATTTTCTCAGGCTCGTAACTTAGGATGGGTAGCTCTAAATTTAATTAATTTACATTTTTAGGGTAACTATAATAATATAATATTTTTGACGTAGATATTATCTTTTTTTTCGCTATTAGCATGAATCGTTCCTTACTACCAACCGCTTGATAATTTTTATGAGGCAATTTTTCTTTTTCTAAGATTGTCCTCAAACCTCATTTTTGATTTCGTGCATCGGAAGCCTTTACTCTTTTTATCTTTTGAATTTTTTTTTCATTTAGTAGGATACTGCACAGTTCAACTTCCTACAAATATTTCGTATTGTTTAATTTCATAGAACAATGTATATTTTTGGTATTAACTTTACCGTAGCTACCAATGACCTGAGATGGGGGGGGGGAATTTTTAAGTTTACTTAAAACGAGAGTAAGTGAGTTCTTTATTTAACAATAAAAATCATAAAAAAAAAAACTACATCAACAAAATCTCCCCCATAAGGCTCCATGACCTGGAAAGAACAGGGGAGAAAAAAAAATACCAACACAAAAAAAATATATAAGAAAAAAAAATCCAGTCGACGACCTTAATAATCCCCAGAAGGACCAGCTAGGCAGGGGATAATACATGAATTAAACAATTCAATTAAATATGCAACTCAATCGAGAAACGTCAACTCCAAGGAAAACCGGAAAAAAGTTAGCTACTAGCTGGAAGTTCTTTAACATAATTTTGTAACAATTAAATGAATGGCAGCCTTGTGCAGACGCAGGAACCGTGTTCCAAATCCTGTTGCAAGTTGTCAGAGGGCTGAAGTCAGACCTCACTGATGGAGTATGAAGAATCTGTAAATTGCTGGAAGTGCAGAGATGATAAGTCGATTGATCAGAAACCAAAGATATATTATTGCCTAGAGCAGAAGGAAGATGGCCGTGCAACTGTAAAAAGATGAAAGAAGAACAAGAAAGAAAATAGAGAGATTTCAAATCAAGCAAGGGTTTAAGTGAAGATCGGTTAGTTTTTTTTTTAAAAAGAGTGCTTCATAAAGTTTTGAAAGTGGCATCAGAGACGAGGGAAAAGTTGACATCCAAGTAACAGAACAATATGAAACATAAGACTGAACTAGGCTGTAGAACAAGATTCTAAGAATCGACCCTGGAAATATGTGTTTGAGCTTTCTAAGGATTCCAAGACTCCTGGAGACTTTCATTTTAATCAGGTCAATATGTCAAGTGAGGCCTAAATCGACATCAAGAATCTGCTAGACCGAATGCTTCCATTGGGCTTTTGTCTTCTAGTTTATTTTCTATATATAGTCAAATAAACTCCAGCCCCACCATTTCCTATTACTGAGGTTGCTTCCAGAAACCCCAAGCGGTTCGACATCCCTTTTGACGACGTGCTAAGACTTCATCCAACCATGTGGTTTTTTCTGCCATGAAGGGCATGGCTTCTAGTAGTAACTGCTGCGTCTGGGTCTCTTCTGAGCGCCTATATACGTGGCCTAGTCACTTGAGGCGTATTTTGTCGATCAAAATGGAACCACCAAGTTTTGTCCGCAAATTTTCATCAGCCGTTGGTAGTTGATCCTTATGCTGCTAATGGCCCGTAGATATTTTTGGCCATGAGTGTCAAGCTGACGCTCTTCCTCCACCCTTATGGGCTAAATATCACAACCGAAAGAACAAAATTGAACACCAGCATGCTGAATAAATTCCGAGTTTCGTCCGGAGGTTGATTTACCTTCTAGACCATAGTGGTTCTTGGAGCTGGCAGAAGACGTGCCAAGTTTTGCTAATCTTGCCTTTAATCTCACTGTAAGCTTCACCTTGAGCATCTATCAGTGACCCAATATATTTTATCTCTTCCAATCTCTCGGTAGGTTCTCCATTGATATAAAGAAGAAATCTTTTGGTTGAGAGACACTTTGTCTTGGAGACCGTAATTACGAGTCCTGTGTCACTAGCACTATTTGCTACTCTTGCTATCATATTATGTGCTTTCTGGGTGGAGTCTGTGAGTAGAGTACCATCATCAGTACATTCAATGTCAGCAATGGTTTCTTGTGCTGAGATGGTGGCACCATCATATTCTTTCAGTGCGTTTTTATAATCCAATCAATACTATAGTAAAAAAAAAAAAAAATAGCAATGCCGGATATCTTTGGCAGGCACCATATGCTATTTCAAACAGATCTGTTAGCTCACCATTTATTCTTACATTACTCAGGGTACTCTCATAGTATATCCTTAGCAGGTCGACAATCCTCATCGGAGCACTGTTTTAAGGATTATTTACCGCAGCAATGGTCCTAATATCGAGTCAAGGGTGGCGATAAAGTCAAGAATGACTGCGAAGGTGTCCAATCCGTAAATAAGATGCTGTTGAAGAAGGTGGAGGATAAAAGCATCGTCTAAAAACCCCATTCCAGGGCAAAAACCCGCCTGGTTCTTCCTTGTCCGTTGTTCTAGATATTTTCTAAAGCAGTTTATTATAAACACTGCAAAAATCTTCACATCATTGTCTATTAGTGAGCCACCTTGGTAATTCTCATAATCTCCATCATCTCTTTTCTTGTAAAGAGGGATTTTAGTTTTAGGGACGTTACACTAGTCCTGGTGCATGCTCAGTGTTCGAGACTTTGCTAAGTTCGTTAGGTCATTTTAAGAACCTATCGAGGTTCGTCAGGTATTAGGAGAGGTTCATTTAAGAATATAAGGCTCCTTAGGGCTTAAACCAGCGCCGGGCTTGCTTCGTAAATTTCTGCCGGTAGGGTGTCTTCACCTTGGGCTTTATATTTGTTGAGATACTTCACGGTGTTTTTGATTTTCTCTATCGAAAGTGGAGATGAATCTCAATGGTACTGCTCCACGGTTGCTGGAGCTGCAGGCCGCGTATTCTGGCTAGACTGAAGGAAGAAAATTTGAAGCGTAGCCCAGCCTTTACTACAAAACAAATCCTTAAAGCGTTATTTCCATTAATTTAATCTTTCTAGTCATCCTTTGATAATAGTCCCGTCTGATCTTTTCATATTTTCTATGATTAATTAAAAAAAACTTTCCAAAAAAGAAGTTTTTTCAAGAAAAATTAAGGCCATATTAAACTTAAGATCAGAAGAAATAAAAAGCTGGAATAGCTGAAACTCAAAACGATCAGAAATTACTATTAAAGAATAAATAAAACACAAAACGAACTGAAATTCAATAAGCAATCATAGCAAAAAACATACAATATGTACTAATATAAATGAATAAATAAATCTTAAAACGAGGAAAGCTTAAATTAAATTAAATAAAAAGCAAGTGTTTTTAACTGAAAGTAAGGAAGACATTAAAACTTTAAACAAACAGAAACTATTCCGTATATGAATGAGGCTGTCCCCTCCTCAACGCCTCTTTACACTAAAGTTTTTTATTGTTTTAAAAAATAGAGTTGTGAGAAAGAGTCAAACTTTAGCGTAAAGAGCGAGGTTCATTAAGGTTCTATAGCTTTTAGGGGATGATAGATAGATAGATATTTAGATAGATATTTATTGCAATAAAAGCCACTTAGGGCCATGGCAAAAAAAGGAAAATCACACAAAATAATAACATGATTATAACACTCATAGCAAAGTATGGTAGCCTACATAACAATAACAATGCAAAATTACAAAACATTACAAAAACATAATAAAGCACACGATACCATTAAACTAACATAAATAGATAGATTTATGTTACATCTATCAAGGGCCATGACTACAAAAATAACAAACAAGAAAACAACTTACACACATACAACAATACTTTCCACACTCACCCCACCCCTTTTTACAAAAATCTATCTCTATGTGACATACCCAATTTTATATACTTTGCTATCATTCTAATTGTCCCATAATTTTTTGATCCCATTACTGAAACCAACCACTCACTTGTCCCCACATTAACAAAAAATAAATCTTTCCTTAGATCCTGTAATTCAGGACAAAGGGCCATGAAGTGAAGCAGATCCTCCCCATTTTCTCCGCACATAGGGCATGAGTAAGGACCCTCCTTTACCCTTACCCTCCCTAAATATTTCCTCCTTTCTCCAAGTGCTATAAAATTACCCCTCCCTGATATATACCACTTAATTTCTTCACTATTTAAACCCGCTTTAAAATAATTATCAAATCCCCAGACCTCCTTCCATTGCCGGTAAATGCCGAGGGACACCGAGGCTGCGACTTCACACTGCCATTTCTGAATCTCCTGATCTTCAAGCACTCCCTTTACTAGTTTTGCTACATTTCCTACTTCCAGCCCTATCCCCTTCCCTTCATTCCAAACACCTGATAACCCACAACTATTTAAGATTGATTTCACCTGGGAAGCCCATGAACATTTCCTTCTATCCTGCAACACCTCCAGATAAGCTGCATTTACTAACCTATTATTCTGTAAACCAATCACCTTTTCCCAGTATCGTATCATTCTAACCAATCTTTTTACCCTCAATGAAAGCAATCCTAGATCACCCTTTAACACCAGATTATTAAATTTCCCGCTTAGCCCTAAAAGTCTCCTGAAATGTCTTAAATAAAGTATCTATATTTTTTCTCATTTTTCAAAACCCCAGACGTTCCCACCGCAACTCAATACTGGGTCTACTTACATCTCAAAAATTCTCGTCTGTATCTTAATATCTGTCGGTCCTATATCCCTAACGGGATTCTTCAACAACGCCCATGAAGTCTTTTGACCCTTCTCATTCGCTCTTTGTACCTGATTACTCCATTTCCCTGAACTTGTGAACTTACATCCCAAATAAATATAATCATTAATTTCCTTCATCTCTTTCCCTTTAAAATAAAACTTATTATTTTCCCTTTCGTCATTTCCAAAAACTAATATAACTGATTTTTCAATATTTAAAACTAATTTTTTACTCTCCAGATAACTATCCAAAATCTCTAACATCTTTTGCAAATCAGGAGCCGATTTCGCAAGCAATACTATGTCATCAGCAAATAATAAACAAAACAGCTCCAGCGACATTAAATTTAACATAGGGACATTTCTATTTCTAAAATACTGTTCAATATCATTAGTAAAAAGAGAAAACAAACGTGGTGATAGAGTGCATCCCTGTTTGAGGCCTACATTACTTAAAACTGGCCTAGAATAAGAAATACCTACCTTCACTACTAGTTTAACCACCTCATACATTTTCATTATAACTTCTACTAACCTAATTGGCAAGCCTAATTTCACCAACACCACTTTCAACAAACTCCTTGAAACTTCGTCAAATGCTCCCCTAATGTCCAAAAACGCCGTATATAGCCTATTTTTCTTATGCCTCGTATATTTACTAGCTAAAGCCTGTAAACAAAATATTTGATCAATTGTACTATAATTTTCCCTAAACCCTGCCTGACATTCAATTAATATACTTTTATAATGCAACCATTTATCCATCCTATTAGAAAGGACTCTACAAAATAGCTTACTGATAGAACTTCCTAAACTTATCCCCCTATAGTTCTTGTGTAAGTTTCTTTCTCCTTTCTTAAATAATGGGATCATAATCGATATCTGCCAATTTTTTGGCCATAGAGGTATACTTAGAATTGCCGAGAATATCAATGCAAGCACTGGCAGTATCCACGCTCTTGACCATTTCAGCAGCTTAGTTGGTACTCCGTCGATGCCCGGAGCTCAATTCCCTCTCATGCTTTTCAAGGCGTACCATATTTCTTTCTGTCTAACCGGTTCCAGTAGTTTAGCATCCTCTGAATCCAACTCAAAATCGGCTGTTTCTTCTAAGCTATTCATCTCCTCATCTGCTCTCTCTTCGTCATCTTCAGTGTATATCTCTTTATATTTTTGTTCTAAGTATTCTGGCCAGGTATCGGCGTGAGGGACTGAATCAGTCAACTTTCTATTTTCTGTTGATTTTCTAATTAACTTCCAGAACTCCGTTGTATCATTCACGCTAAATTTCTCCCGTATTTTTTGGCTCTCTTCCTCTTCAGAACGTCTCTTCTTCAACTTAAGTAGCCTTTTATATCCCCTTCGCTTGTCCCTAAAAACCTGCAAATTATTTTCCAGATCAACTGTACAACTAGTCTTTAGCAATCTAAAAGCTACTAAAACCTCCTTCTTCTTTTCCTCACAATCCTTATAAAAAAAACTCATCAAACCAGTGCTTCTACCATTTTTTATCCTGCATGTCACCTTAGTTCCAATCTTATACAAAACCCCCGACAAAAAATCAACAGAACCTGCTATATCCCCTTCCCTTGCCATATCCTCACTCTTTTGAATAAATGAATCCAGCCCTCTATCGTCAACTAGTACCTTTTTCAACTTCTCCTCACTATCATTATCAAACCTTAAACCTTCCCTCCAATCAAGCTCATTACCCATCTTTCCCTTAGCCCCAAACTTCTTTTTCCGGCTCTCAGCCCATCCCCCCCCTCCTAAGTCAACCCTAATAGGCACGTGATCCAACCCTGCCAGGGCCATCACCTCAACATCCACACAACCAGAAAGAAGCCCCAGACTAACAACCCCATACTATATAACACTTGGATAGCTGCCAGAATAATATGTAAAATTCCCCACTCCTTAATCCTTCCCTGTCCTGCCATTCAAAATAACCAAATTCTGCTTACCACAAAAATCCAATAATTTTTCCCCCCAATTATTCTTTCTCCAATGACCGTCCTTACTCGTCCTCCTCCTAACCGATGGCTCAATCATATCAACTCCCTTAGTTTTTCCTAGTTCGAGACCCACCTCCTCCTCACGGGCTCCTTCGTCCTCCCCTCTATATCCGTTAAAATCCCCTAGAAAAATAAAATAATCGGACGGAAACTGTTCGGAAAAACGATCCATATCATTTTCTAATATCTCCCAGGTATCCTCATCACTAAAAGTGCTAGTTTCCGGCGGTAAATACACTGAACAAAAGATAAACGAGTTACTACCTACAGGTACTCGCACCCATACTAGAGTACATGAAACACTTTTCAATCGAGATAAATTTCGCCATCTATTCGTTATCAATAATGCAACTCCTCCATAAGTTCTACCATTCTGTGATCGCTTTCTTTGTGATCCAAAATAAGAAAAACCTTCTATTCTCTCCTCTTTTTCCAGCCACGTTTCTACTAATGATACAACTGAAAAATCGCAACATTTAAGAAGACACTCTAATTTAAGATACGAAAAGCCCTGAACATTCCAATGCGCTAAATGACACTCGTAAATTGCGCCATGGCCCTGCTTATCCTATCCACTATTTGAGCCAATGGGTTGTGACGGGTTAAATAGCCGCCTAGGCTCCATTTTATTAGGGTCGTCAGCTCTAACCGACTTGCTCTTCTGTTTTAGGTGGTCATCTGGGCTAATAATTTGTTGGCTATTACGTTTGGGAGCCCCCACAGGCCCGACAAAAGTTGACGTGGAGCCTTTGTTAATAACAGGAGTTTCACTGTTCACCCCATTTATTTCGTTATCACCACTAAGCTCCTCCACTACACTAAAGAAAGATTGAATTGAGGATGAAGATCCAGAACGCGATCTTGAATTGCAAGGTTCTTCCAGGTTAAACCAATTATTTTCAGAAAAAAAACTCTTTACTAAACTTTTTTGTGGCACTGATAAAGACCCAGGTTCACGGAGAAACTTTTGCCCAAAATTTTCCTTAAAATGGGTCATGGTACTCGCTGATGACTCTATATTAGGGGAATTCGTAACCTCAACTACAGACTGCTTATCAAAGCTATACGTAAAACTTTGTTGACCAATATATAACTTTGTCCCTCTTAGTCTTGCTTCTCTATTTTCTCCTCTAGCCCGTTCAAGAAAAGGCTTTAGGTGGTTACGAATAGACAATTCACGCTTTGTATAATCGGGACTAACACCAAGACCCGCCCTTTTCAGGTGCGCACTTGAATGCAATACAGTATCACGAATGTAACCACTTGTAAACTTAACCAGCACCGGTCGCGTGTCTTGTTTAGCGTTTAGCCGAAAAATGTCTCTAATGTCCATCATTTTCAGCCCTAAATTTGGCACATGTAAGTTGAGTGCTGTCATTACATCTTCTCGTAACGAAGAACCTTTGTTTGTAGGATCGAAATTATACAGGACCAAATTACACTTTTTAGACTCATTTTCTAGTCTTTGCAAATTTACGTTAGTAGCCGACAATTCAGCTTGAAAACTTAGGTAATCTTTCTTCAATTGTGACGTATCCTCCGAGAACTTGTCTACTGTCGAATCAATTCGCGACGAAATAGCAGATAGGTCGTTTCTCAGTTCTTGAACCTGCGATGAAACTATTTCTATTCCGTTCAATTTTTGATTAATTTCTTGTAGAGTTTCAGAAAAATTAACAGAAGTCATAATTAATCCGGAAATATAGTTATAATAATTAGAAAGATTACTTATCTTTCTTTGAGGGCCGAGCCTCACAAATGCATCCGAGTGACTATTCCAGTGCCTGTAATTATTCACACAAAATTTCTGCTTAACATAGCAAGTCTTATAAAGTAAGATTTCCACTTAACATGACAATTCTTGTCAATGTTTCGCCCTTTTTTCGAGAAAAAGACAAATTTGCTCAGACACGTAACTTTTTGATGTGTTGGACGAAACTTGATAAAACTTATATATTTGAAATCAGCATAAAATATGATTCTTTTGATGTATCTATGGATATCAAAATTCTGTTCTTTAGAGCTTCGGTTACGGGTCGCTCATTGCTTACAGTTCGTTACTACGATCTGTTTGATATGCAAGTCAAGCTTAAAACGAACAGAAATATTTTGCTTTTAAGTATAAATGAACCCGAAACGAACGGAAATAAATGAATAAATAAATGAACCCGAAACAATGGGTTAAAAAAAACATGCAACAGGTACTAACATAAATGAATCTTAAGACGAGGAAAGCTTAAACTGAACATGCAAAACAAGCTTTAAATGAACAAAAATTACTACAGACAAGGGTTTGAGTTTCGCCTCCTTCTCTTATTGTAAAAGTCAAAAACCTACTGCGTCATTAGCACTTTACTGAATATGAATTACATTAGAAATGTTTTCTTTTGTACTTATTACAACATTGAAAATAAAGACAAAAATTACAGTAAAATTTAATTTTGAACTGCTGAGCTTTCAGTAATTATAATCATTATATGTCAAATATTCACTCTAATTTTATCAATTTTATCAATAATATTTTATTCCAAAATAAATTAACAGCTCTGGCAAGAACTAATAAAATTTACCAAATATTGACATTTAATGATAGTAGTTGCTGAAAGCTCACCAGCTTAAGATTTTGTTTCACTCAGGGCCGGATTTAAAGCTTTGACGCTTCTAGGCCCAATCGATTTTGCCACTCCAGTTTTGGAAGAATTTCGGAGAAATTCCATAAACTTTGGAGGTAGTGAAAACCACAGGGCCTAGTGGGCCTATTCGTAAATCATAGCCTGATTTCATTGCAATTTTAATTTTATTTTCATTGTTGTAATAAGTACAAACGAAAATATTTGTAATATAATTCGTTCCAGTAAAGCACCAAATACACAGCAGGCCTTATGTTTTTACCGCTAGGGAAAGAGGAAGTAGCCAAACTCTTGTTTGTAGTGAAGACTCTTGTGGTAAAAACATGGAGGTAGGGTCAGGGACCAGCCCCCATGATTTATTATTGAAAATTCTTTCGGGGGGGGGGGGATATTGGGCCATGGAGGACCAGGGATCAGCTTCCATAAGTTTCGGAATAAAATATCGTCAATAAGTTGTAGTTTTTTTTTTGGCGGGGGGAGGCATGGAGGGCCAGGGGTGATTTCTCATAATTTTGAAATAAAATATCGTTAATAAGTTGTTTTTTATTGTGGGGAGGTCGCTCCTTGCAGGGAGGGCCAGGGGTCAGCTCCCTTAAGTTTTGGAATAAAATATCGTTAATGTTTTTTGAGTGGGGGTCAGGCCTATCTAATCTTTGAGATATTCTGAAAACCCTCGCATAAGAACCTTATATGCCCCCCAGGGCATAACATACAACACTTTCCCCCGGGCTCTGGAGGGTTGTGTTGACCCTGGAGGTTTGTTATCTAATCTTTTGATTTATTTTAACAAAAAGGCTATCTACAAATTCGATCGGATAATTTACAACAATTGCCCCGGGCTCTGGTGGGGGTTATGATGACCTAAGAGTTTTTGTTATCTGATCTTTGGACTATTTCAAACAAAATTGCTATCTCAAAAATTTTGATTGAATGCATTTGGGGAAAAGAGGGTGTGTTTGTGTGGGGGGGGGATTAGATGCCCTATGATCACTTTTGACCCTTGAAAAGGTAACTCGTACTTTTAATTTCCAATCAAATGAGCTACCTCTGAAGTTTATATGATCATCCCTTACATATAAACCTTATATGCCCTCCGGGCATAACTTACACAACTTGCCTTCGGGCTCTGGGGAACTGTGTTGAACCTGTAGTTGTTTTTTTAGTTTTTAAACTATTTTGAACAAAATAGCTATCTCAAAATTTCTATTGGATACATTTGGGGAAAAGAGGGTGTGTTTGGGGGGAGGGGCTAGATGCCTTCTGATTACTTTTCACTCTTAAAAGTTAAATATAACTTCCCCCTCTGATGAGCCCCCTCCGAAGTTTGTATGACCACCACTTCCATATGAAGTGCCTCTGGGAAAAAAATAATAAATAAACATTGGGGCCTTATGGCCTTTACTAAAGGCAACGCTATAGCGTTCCCTCTGATTGTATTCTTTTCTTTTCCAAGTTAATCTTTCTGAGAATTAAATTAAAAAGAACATGTTTTTTCCACTGAAAGTAAGGAGTAACATTAGAACTTAAAATGAACAGAAACTATTACGTATATGAGGGGGTTCGCCCCATAGTCAATAACTCGCTCATTACGCTAAAGCTCGAATTTCGTTCCAATTCCTTAAGAATGACCCTTGAATCACAAAGGCCGTTTAATTAGAATAGATAGCTCTTTCGAAAGTACTAAAAAAAAGTTTAGCGCAAAGAGCGAGGTATTGACGAGGGGGAAAACCCCCTCATATACGTAATAGTTTCTGTTCGTTCCAAGTTCTAATGTTGCTCCTTACTTTCAGTTGAAAAAACTTGTTTTTTTATATTTAATTTCTGATCGTTTTTCAAGTAATGCTTGAAAATCTGGCGCCCCTTCATAGAAATGTCCCTTCCCCCATGAGATAATCCTCCATGGAAGATCCTCCCACGTAATCCCCCCCAACCCCCCCCCCAACACCCCCATAGAAAAAATCCCATTTGAAAACGGCTGTATACTTACCAAAAACAAATGCTATATGTAAACAATGGGCAAAGTTCCTTCCACGGGGGGCTGTGGGGGATTAAGTCATTTTCAGAGACATAGTTATTACATTTTCGACTATGCTGAGCAAAATGGCTATCTCAAAATTTTGATTGGGAGACTTCGGGAAAAAATGAGCGTGGGAGGGGGCCTTGTTGCCCTCCGATTTTTTTGGTCACTTAAAAAGGGCATTAGAAATTCTAATTTCAGTTCGAATGAGCCCTCTCGTGATATTGTGAGACAACTGGGTTGATACGATCACCCCTGGGAAATAAAACAACAAAAAACAAACAAATAAACACGCATCCATGATATTTCTTCTGGCGAAAAATACAAAATTCCACATTTTTGCAGATAGGAGCTTGAAACGTCTACAGTAGGGTTTTCTGATAAGCTGAATCCGATGCTGTGATTTTCATTAGAGTTCTATCACTTTTATCGGGGGTTTCCCCCTTTTTTCGAAAACAAAGCAAATTTTTTTCAGGTTCATAACTTTTGATGGGTAAGACTAAACTCGACGAAAATTATATATTTGAAATCAGCATAAAACTCTTTTAGATATCAGATGTATCTATTAGTATCAAAATTGTGTTTTTTAGAATTTCGGTTACTATTGAGCCGGGTCACTCCTTACTTATAGTTTGTTACCAGGAACTGTTTGATTCTATATTATTTACGGGTCTCATTTCTAGCTACAGCCTCTTCTAGATCTGTGGCCAGCTCTGACCAGTTGGCATTTTCATCTGTCAGATTATGAGCCTCCTTACAGAGCTCTGAATACCGTCTTGCTCGATACATTTTTTTTCTCATGTAGGACAGCGAGTGTTTTGGTAGTGCAACACTTTTAGTACCTCGGGTTACCTTTTCAAAGACTTGAGTAGAGACGTCTTGTGGACTCTCTGTTTCTTGTTGAGCTTGTTCCAGAGCTGGAAATTGGTTTCTCAGCTCCATTTCAGGCTCAGCACTGTCTTTTGGGATTCCGAGTTTCCCATATATAGGATTTAGTCTGGTTTTCTTACGGTTTGATAAATTCATCTTTAATGCAGCAACAAGAAGGAAATGGTCTGAGCCGTTCTTCGATGAGCTCCTCTGAACACTCGACAGCTCCTCTAAACACTCGACAGCTCCTCTGAACACTTGACAGCTCCTCTAAACACTCGACAGCTCCTCTGAACACTCGACAGTTAACTATTGAGAAGTTCTACCTATTGTGGATCAATATGTAAGTGGTCCAGGGCCATCTCTTGATTTCCATGTTAAAGTGTCGGTATTCTTGTGTCAAAAGAACGTGCTCATTACGGATAGGTTATTATGCATTGCGATCTGAAGCAGCGTTATACATCAAAGCTGGTGTAAACATCCAAATTATTACAATGATATTCTGTGGCGATGAGAGCCTGATTTGAGTCAAACTTCACAAAACATACGTTCCAGGTCGCTATGCTCACGATATCTTTAAGCAACTTAAACAGCAACATAGCTATAACGATTGCTGGAAAGGCTTTGAGTTTGCTGGAAAGGCTTTTTTGCTGGAAAAAGCAAAAAAGCCTTTCCAGCAAACTCAAAGCTGGAAAGGCTTTTTTGCTGGAAAAATGCTGGAAGGAATTGCTGGAAAGGCTTTTTTGAAAGGCTTGTTTCAAAAGCAAATAAAGTGCTACTTGACCTGCATATTTTTACTAGTCTTAGTTGCTTAGCAGTGAATGTGAGTAAAACTAATTACATGATTTTTAGTCGTACTGGAGTTATTGATAATGTTTTCGGTGTAGTTAATTTTAATGGTACGGAGATTAAGCAGATATTTGATACTAATGATACTAATGATACTAATGATATTTAACTTTATCACAGTAATGCTGTTCTTGAACATGTAGAATCTGAGCAATTTGACCCCTAAACGAATGATTTATAAAAAAAAATGGCTAAAGATTAATTTTCAATTAAAGAATCTTTTAGGTACCCGACTAATCCTTGTTACTAGAGAATTTGTTATAAATGTATATTGAAAATTATAATTTTCAATTTAATTATAAATATTGAAAACCAAGATTTAGTGAAGTTCGCCTGAAGAAAATCAAAAACTGAGTTAACCAGTTTCGCTTATACACCGTTCAAATACACGAAATTTGTTTGCAACTATCCCCTTTCTGTCTAAAATCCTGATTATTTAAGTGTTCTCATACCAACTTGTGCGAATTTTATCCAAGTATAAACAGTCTTATGATCATCTCCTTTGTGATATCTCCTTCAAATACACGTGATATTTCCTCCTTTGTGATATCTCCTTCTATACACCGTTCAAATACACGAAACTTGTTTGCAACTATCCCCTTTCGGTCTAAAATCCTGATTATTTAACTTGTGCGAATTTTATCCAAGCATAAACAGTCTTATGATCATCTCATTTGTGATATCTCCTTTAGGTGAGGCAGCTTTGTCTAGTATAAACTCCCAGCTAGTTTTTATTTTAAAGGTTTCAAAGTCAAGCAACAAAATTATTTCTAAATAAAAAATAAACCGAAAAACTGGAAACACAAAGACAGATATATTCTTTGACTGACAGAAATACCACCAAAAGCAACGGTTTTTATACCAGCAAGTTGTCTAGCATTTGATAATCTGACAACACCGTAAAAACTTTGACTAGCAGCCAAAATAGAGCAAGTGGAAAAACCACAACAAAGGCAGAAGAATATTAAATCTATTATGAAAGCCACAGGGAAGAAAAAAATGTTTTCCACCTTTATAGTCTTTCGAGCGGTCAGAGCGAAAAAAAGTCGAAGCCCTTTGATGAGATTCTTTTTTCTTATAATCCTCTACATCCTATCTGGAATCCCACGTAGAAAATGGCTTAGAACGTAAAATGCTCCTGCTAGGGGAGAAAAGGTTGAGATGCATATATTATTATAGACAATTGGAAAATGACGGTCAATTTAAAACGTATCTTTGATTTTCTGGAAAGTCAAGAGATTTATATGATTGAGCGCTCTTTATTGCTGATTGCTTCTTTTCGAATGCAAAACAAGGAGCTGATATTGCAAAGAATATTGCTGCATAGTTTATCTTAAGACGCTTCTATGGAAATATGAAGGATCTGGAACTATTTAAAATAATTTCCCACAATTCAACCTTGAAATGGCTAATAGTAAGTATAAAATTTGAATCTATACAACAAAGCTGAAAGTCTGTGAGGGTGGCTTTCTTTGTGTCTTTAAGATGAATAACTTATTCACCAATCCTCTGGAAATTTGGTCAGTGTTGTATATATATATATATATATATATATATATATATATATATATATATATATATATATATATATATATATATATATATATATATATATATATACATATACATATATGTATATATATATTTACGTTTTATATTTACATATATAATTGGAGCCAGTGTATCGGGCACGTATGCAGAGAGATAAGATACCCTTGAGTTTGTACTTCCCCAATAAATCATGAGATTTTTATGGTTTTCTATATAGAACACCTAGATTTATGTTTTTTTTTTAATCGATCCAAAATCGAAGTCGAAAGTCAGAGAAAAAATATGAAGTGAGTTTTTTAAGTCGAAGAAAAATTGCCGATCGAGGTTAAAGACTTTTAATATGTAAATCGATCGAGAATCGAAATCGGAATTCAGAGAAAAATTATGAAGTGAAATTCCAGTGAGTTTTTTTAAGTCGAAGAAAAATTGTCGATCGAGGTTAAAGACGTTTAATATGTTTAATCTATTTTCAGATATAGATGAAACCAAACAAAAACTAGCAACTATCAAAACTAAGAAATAGCTGGGGGAGGGGTGGGGGGTAGATTCTCAATGGCTGGTTTACCCAGTTATGAAATGTCTGCTATTTATATAAGTAAAAATGATCTCATGTAGCTTATTTCATCTATAAAAATCTTTACTTGATTATTTGTTAATTGTAATCAACCATCAAATTTTATTTACAACATGGAACATCCTCGTCATAAATTACCGACATTCAATGTACGAAACATTCTTTCTTCCTGAAAACCACAAGTTTTCTGGGGAGGGGGGGGGGCTAATATTTGAAAACAATTTAGTAAAATTTTGTCTCCACAGTCTTATAAGTTTTCACATAAATGTCTATGGGAATCCTTCGACAGATCCAAAATTAAAGAAGGGGACAGGTCTAAAGAAAAGAAGAAATGTTTTTCGCCATTCATCAAAATTGATTTCAAACTAAAACTGGACGAAAATTTTTTAGCGCCACCTAACTTTTTGTATTAAATTTTTTTCATAAAATTGCTATTTACAATAGTAATTTCAGTTTTCTAGAAGCTGATCCTTCAAGATTGTATTAGAGTCTGTTAATATTTGTGTTCGTGAGAGGATGCTTGAAATAAAGTAAGATTGAAAACCCAATTTCTAGTTATTTAGAGTGTCGTTCACAACATTTTCCTGAGATTGCTATCGGATATGCCTTGAATATAGCAAATATTTACGGTTTACTCATTTGAATTCAGTTTAAATATTGCCAGCTCTCCTGTTTTGACCACCAAAGCTTATGTAAGACCTGTAAACATGCTATACCTAGAGGTTTCTCTTTTTCCATTCTTTCAGAAATGTAATAATGTTAAATTTATAAATTTCCTCTTTCACCTTCCCGGCCCTCTTTCTCTCTTCTTCCTCTTCCTTTTTTTCTATCTTTTGCTGTCTCTCTCCCGTTTCCATTCTCTATCTTTATCTCTTCCAGAAAGCCCTGAAGGGGAATTTCGCTACACTGTTTATATTGACAATTGCTTGTTTATTAGTAATTTCAAAAAATAGTTGTGTTTTAGTTTAAAACTTTTCTACCCAATAAAATTACCATGACTCGAAAATAGTCGAAAAAATGCGTGAATCAGTTTTTTAAGATATTAGATAACAATGCCTCAAGTTTTTACAAGGGGTAATACAGTAGGCTAATCATTTTTCGATCGAAGGTGGAATAAATTGGAACACAAAACAAATCCAGCGAGTAAAATATTAAAACTCCGCGAAAATCGGGAAACGCCTCAAAATCACACTTAAAGGTCCAATTTTTACACCCCCCCCTCCAAAAAAAAATGCTTTGTCTTTGAATAGATTTTTAAGGGCCCTTCACTATGTATTAAGACCTGTTGAGAACAATCAGCAACATTAAAATTGTTTTATACGTCAGTTTCACAAAAAAAACCCATAAAAGCCAAATTTTAAGGAAAGACACCTGAAAAATTTACTTTTCTGCAAAACATTTTGCAAAATCACTTCATATCTTACCTGCTAAATTACCCAAAAGTTATGAACGAAGGGCCTTATGACCTAAAACCCACCAGCCAAAAACTTTTCAAGGCGGTCCAAAATTCTTAGGCAGAAAAGATATTTTCATAGAAAAAAGAAGTTAAAAAGGAAGAATCGTTTCCTACTAAATTAGACACCTAATACAAGTAAATTAAACTCAGAGCTATGGAATCAATTTCAACCACACATCCATCACCTACTTCTTCGTGAAAAGTAGCTGTGATTAGCCGATCTTGTCGGTCACCTGGAGTTCAGGAATAACGTTTAATAGAAAACTGTACTTCGAATATGGCTGGTAAAAGCTAAAAAAAAAAGTGGTATAAAAAGTATGAAACAAATTCGGCTAAAAGTTATTGGTATCATATTCTTAATTAGGGAGACGGTATTGACTGTTTCGCTTTGATTTTATACTAATATCCTGTTCCAGCTTTGCAGCCATCTTGGTTGTGCTGGTCCTCAAATACGTTAGTCCAGCTCTTGCTTAAATATTCTGAACAAGCAGGAGTCCATCGCAGCCCAGATCTTGGAGACTGTTGATTTACTGTTTGTCAACAGGACTTGCACGTGTACTTAATGACCCTAAATAGCAAATCTGGTGTGGGCATCTGTCATAGCTGATACGAGTTCACCATATTGAATGCGCCAACTCTAAGTAGTAAAACAGTTAAGGGTGACCGAAGCTGACACAGGGTCTTCAGGCCTGACAGAGGATATTGACGTTGAAAGCTTGTGAACAAAAAGTCTTTGCCGTAGTGAAAGGAGCGTTTCACCCTTTGCCGCCTTATAAAGCCTGAGCAGCGATTGCTCTCTAGCTTTAACAAGTTCATGGTTTGACACTGTTTCTTGGTTGAGCACTGAAGCAGCTTCGTGAAAACGCTTTCCAAATTTCGTAAGCGTGACCTCGACCGACTTACCGAAACCACGTAGTAATGATGTATTGTCACAATCAAGGAAGGTATGCAAGAACAGAATGTCAGCTGCAGACTCTGCTTCACTTTTCAATGCTGCAATACTTCGCATTAGGCTTAATTTCAACTTGTTAGAAAAGGTGACCGGTGTTTTGTTTTGAGTGATAGCCTAGCAAAACCAAAAAACCTACGCCACTGCCGTCGATCGAAACTTTCGTCGTAGTCACAAAAGAAACACCTGTCTTCACAATAAGAAAGTCGATGCATTCGGCGGCATGATGAATTTTGATTCCCTTCTCATCAATCTGCTGTGCAGGTAGTAAGATGAAACTCTACTTATTCGCCTTGTTGGTAAGAAATTCTCCCTTCTTAACCAAAAGTGGCATAGAACGTGTGAAGCCGATATCACGGCCTAAGATCTCTTTTGTTTTCTTTCAAAGGGCACAGTCTTTGGGAGAAGGTCCGCAGCTATATCCGCAAAAGACCACATCTACATTTTGAAATGCTGACTCTAGTAAGCCTCATAGTTGTCACGGATAGACCCATAAGATAGCTCTACTTGCCACGGTATCCTGCGGAGCAACATCCTTCCATCAGTAATGAAGTGGTGAGAAGGGCTGGGGGACACTGGGGTGCAATTGGAGCATCCTTGGTAGAAGGAATTTGCAAGGGATGCCTTGCCAGGACTTCTTATAAATTTAAACGCCAATAGAAAATATGTTTTCTAATTCGTAAACATATTGCGTGGGTTTCCTTAGTGTAACCTCAAACACTAAAATAAAGCATGATTTTGGACTTTTGGCTCGAAAAAAGTTGGGGCAACGAGAATTTGAGGTCATAGTACCTTTTTTGGCTAAATTTTGTGTAATACAGCAGGTAAGATAAAACAATAATCCAAAATTTATGAAGGGTAATTTTTGGCTTTTTCTCTGTGATATTTGGTTGTTTTTTTTATGGAATTTCAGCCGAAAGAAATTTTAAAGCTGATATTCGTTCTTAGTAGGTCCAGAGCACATAGTAAAAGACCCTTAAAACCCATTCAAAACCAAATGATTTCCTTTCAAATATTTTATAATTTGGGCCCTTAAATACGATTTTGGGGTGTTTTGCAGTTGTGGATTTTGAAGTGGTTGAAGTGGCTATTCTCCAGGTATCTGAACATTCTGGTCCAAAAATCGTTTATGTTGCAACTCGCTCCGGGCTTGACAAGTTTTTCACGTAGAACGACTAGCTTATAGTTAACGCTACTAATTGAGTAGCCAGGCTGAGTTATATCAGGGACATAGCTTAGACTTAGAGGGTACAAGACAAAGTTTCATACTAGAATCTAAATAGAAATGTTGGAAGATACCGGGTTGTAGACAAACATCAGTCAATTTTCGACGGAGACAGACCAGAGATGGAGACGAGGAGATGGAGACAGACCAGAGATGGAGACGAGGAGATGCATACAGACCAGAGATGGAGGAGAGGGAGACGAGAGGGACAGAGCAGAGACCAGGCCAGAAGATGCCGGGTGGTAGACGAACATCAGTCAATTTTCGAGGGAGACAGACCAGAGATGTAATCTTGATGTACTAGACCCGAGATTTTTTGGCATATTCACAGGGGAGAAAATTTAGTCATAATTTAGAATTTAGATTTGCAACTTAAGAATGCATATTTGTACAATTGTTGAGGCTTTTTTCTGTTTCTTTTTTTATTTATTTTTTATCTGCAAACTCACATAAACGTTGGAGGAAGGGAAAAGATCACTCAGCCCCCTCTAGGATCTGCCGATGTACTGTCTTTTTATATTTTCCTTTCTTTCTCTATTTTTGATTTTGTTTTCTGGAAACATGCTTTGCAACAAAAAAAGCTTATTATATTTCATAGCAAAAACCTATTTGTCTTTTATGAAATTCAAGAATGGGAAGATACCTTTAGAGATATCTCAAATAAGGATTCGTTCTAATTCTCCGTGTTTTGCCTTGGAAAAAGCAATTTTCTGATTTATTTCGATAAGCTTAATAGCAATGCCGGTAAGCAATGTTTCATCTTGCCAACCCCTCCCTAAGATAAAACTGAATGTTGTTATTCTGTCTGTAACCGTTCGAAAGTCATGGGGTTGATTTATCTGGACAAGAAGTGACAAGCCTGCTATAAAGCACATAATATTTCTCATTCATAGATTGCCGGAGGCAATGGGAAGCGCTCGGGAGAACAATCGAGTTTTCATTTGATTCTCATCTGATAAGAAAATATGACAAGCTCAATATTCCAAAGCCAATATTGTTTTGTATTTTTGAGTAAATACTACCTTCTAAATTGCATTATATATAACGTCCTTAAGGCCTACTTAAGCCAAGAAGCTTTGTTAGTATAAAGGCAAACTAAAAGAATGCATAATTTTATGAATGGATAATTTTATAATTCAGTTATTTCTGAGCTCAGCGTTACCACCTTGGTGAGAGGGTAAGAATAGATAATTTTGTAATTTAGTTGTTTCTGAGCTCAGCGTTGCCACCTTGATGAGAGGGTGGAGATACAATAGTGCCCAGGTTTTATGAATTTGATGAACTTATCCCAAGAAACTTTGTTAGTATAAACGCAAGCTGAAGATGCAGTTGGTAGATAACTTTGTAATGCAATGATTTCTATGCTTTGTGGTTGCCACATTGTCGGGGGTAGAAACCAGGGGCTGTCCAGGGTTTCATGTACTAACACCGAGAAGCCTTCTTAGTGTAAAGGGAACTTAAAAGTTTTATACATAGATATTTTATAATCCACATTGGCGAGCACAGAGATCAACGGATGCCCAGAGATGGATAGATTTTTCATAATCTTGTCTTGGATTATAAAATAAAAACGAATTTATAAGGATTTATAAGTGATGTTTAGAATATAGATTTCAATCATAGGCAGCGCGCCAGCGCTGCCTAAGTAAAGAACGATGTGGGCACAATGTTTTTTTTTTTCTCCATACCCGGGCACTTCGTATCGAAGCAGTTGTCATAGAAACTTCGAAAAGGGCCCATTCGATTGGAAATTGGAGTGGCTAGTGCCCTTTTTAATAGTCGAAAATGATTGGAGGGCAACTAGCCCCCCCCCCACGACCATCATTCCCCCAGACACATTCAATCAAAATTTTGAGATAGCTATCTTGTTCAGCGTAGTCGATTTCCAGATAGAAAATACGTTTTTCAGGAGGACACTCCCTCACAACCCTCAGGGCAAGGGTTTTAAGGTATGCCCTGGGGGCATGTAAAGTTTTTATAGAAGGCGTTGTCGTAGAAACTTCAAAACAGGCTCATTTGATTGGAAATTCAAAGGGCTAGTGCCCTTTTTAATAGTCAAAAGTGATTGGAGGGCAACTAGCCCCCCCCGACGCCCATCATTCCCCCAAACACATCCAATCAAAACTTTAAGATATCCATTTTGTTCAGCGTAGTTGACTTCCAGATAGAAATATGTTTTTGAGGAGGACACTCCCCCAAAACCCTCAGGGCAAGGGTTTTAAGTTATGCCCTGGGGGAATATAAGGCTTTTAAAGAAGGTGATGTCGTAGAAACTTCAAAACAGGCTCATTCGATTGGAAATTCAAACGGCTAGTGCCCTTTTTAATAGTAGAAAGTGATTGGAGGGCAACTAATCCCCCCCTCCCCACGCCCATAATTCCCCCAAACACATCCGATCAAAATTTTGAGATAGCCGTTTTGTTCAGCGTAGTTGATTTTTACATAGAAAATATGTTTTTGAGGAGGACACTCCCCCACTGCCCTCAGGGCAAGGGTTTTAAGTTATGCCCTGGGGGCATATAAGGTTTTTAAAGAAGGTGTTGTCGTAGAAACTTCAAAAATATCTCATCCGATTGGAAATTCAAATTGCTAGTTGGCTTTTTAATAGTCAAAAGTGATTGGAGGGCAACTAGCCCCCCCATGCCCATCATTCCCCCAAACAGATCCAATAAAAAATTTGAGATAGCCATTTTGTTCAGCGGAGTTGATTTCCCGACAGAAAATATATTTTTGAGGAGGACACTCCCCCACCCCCGTCAGGGCAAGGATTATAAGTTATGCCCTGGGGGCATACAAGGTTTTTATTGAAATCTTTGTCGTAGAAACTCGAAAAAGGGCTCATTCGATTTGAAATTCAAAGGGCTGGTACCCTTTTTAATAGTCGAAAGTGATTTGAGGTCAATTAATCCCCCTCTCACGCCCACCTTTTCCCCAAAGACATCCAATCAAAATTTTTAGATAGCTATTTTGTTCAACGTAGTTGAAAGTTTTGGAAATTAGGTCTTTAAGGATGACAACTCCTCCCCCCAGAGCACTCAGGGTAAGGGTTGTAAGTTATGCCCTGGGGGCATATCAAGTTTTTATTGAAAGCGTTGTCGTAGAAACTTCAAAAGGGCTCATTCAATTGGAAATTGAAAAGGCTAGTGCCTTTTTTAATAATTCAAAGTGATTGGATAGCGACTAACACCCCTCACGCCCACCATTTTCTCAGAAACATCCAGTCAAAATTTTGAGATATCCAGTTTGTTCAACGTAGTTGAACGTTCTGGAAATTAGATCGGATTAGAGGAAAGCCCCCTCAGCGCCTTCACTGCAAGGGTTTTAAGTAATGCCCTGGGGGCAAATAAGGTTTACATAGAAAATTGTTTTAGAAATCACGGGCAGCCCAATTGTACAGCCTAAGTAAAGAACGGGGACACTCGAGAACGAGCAAGAAACGGGGACTAAGTAAAGAGGAGGACACTCCCCCACAGCCCTCAGCGCAAGGGTTTTAAGTTATACCCAGAGGGAATATAAGAACGATGTTGGCACAATGTATTATTTATGAATTTTTTCCTTTAGACCAGGGCATTTGGTATCGAAGGAGTTGTCGTGGAAACTTGGAAAAGGGCTCATTCGATTGGAAATTAGAGTGGCTTGTGCCGTTTTTAATAGTCGAAAGTGCCTGGAACGCGACTAACACCCATTCCACGCCCACCATTTCCCGAAACACATCAAATAAAAATTTTGAGATAGCAATTTTGCTCAGCGTAGTTGATTCCAAATAGTAATTATGTTTTTGAGGACAGTCCCCCACAGCCCTTAGGGCAAGGGTTGTAAGTTATGCACTGGGGGCATATAAGATTTTTTAAAGAAGGCGTTGTCGTAGAAACTTCAAAAAAGGTTCATTCGATTCGAAATGCAAAGGGCTAGTGCCCTTTTTAATAGTCGAAAGTGATTACTCACCCGCCCACCTTTTCCCCAAACACATCCAATCAAAACTTTGAGATAGCCATTTTATTCACCGTAGTGTTAACTTCTGTAAATGAAGTATTTGTGGGTGGCAACCCCTCCCCCCCACCCAAAGCTATTAGGGCAAGGGTTTTAAATTGTTCCCAGGGGGCATACAAGGTTTTATATAACGCGTTCTTATAGAAACTTCAAAAAAGGTTCATTCAATTGGAAATTGAAATAGCTAGTGCCCTTTTTAAAAGTCGAAACTGATTTGAAAGTAACTAACACCCCTTCCACGCCCATCATTTCCCCAAACACATCCAATAAAGATTTTGAGATAGCCATTTTGTTCCACGCAGTTCAAAGTTCAGGAAATTATACATTTGAGCAGGACACTCCGCCACAGTCTTCAGGGCAAGGGTTATAAGTTATGCCAGGGGGCATATAGGGTTTCAATTGAAATCTCTGTCGCAGAAACTTGAAAAAGGGCTAATTTGATTGGAAATTCAAAGGGCTAGTGCCCTTTTTAATAGTAGAAAGTGATTTGAGGGCAACTAACCCCCCTCTCACGCCCATATTTTCTCGAAACACATCCAACCGCAACTACAAGGCTGTGAAGTAATAATTTTTGTCCGTTTTAAGTTTTAATTTCGCTCTTTACTTCCCTCGGAAAAACTTTGTTTTTAAAAAATTAATCTTTGTTCGTTTTTGATTAAAATTTAATATAGAAAAAATGCTGCCATGATCTTTTTTTATTTATACGGGGTAGTGTATGTAGATATTAAGGTTAAACATCATTTATCAGTTTCAGTTGAAAATTTATTTTTAATATAATTTCTAATTATCACCGATCTAATGGAGATAAGACGGCTCTAAAAAATACTACAAACAACCTTGACAGCTAAGAAAAATTTTAGTCTATAACATAAAGTTCATTATCTATACTTCACAAAACAATACACGGTTTTCAGCATCCTTTGTTTTTCGATGAGCAAAAAGCTGTTTTTACTTGGTCGACTTCACCTGAAAAAGCCATAATGAAGACAGGGCTTTAAAACTCACCTTCTGACTAGCAGAAACAAGAAGGCTACTGTAACAAAAGAAAGCTGTTTTAAGGGCCCATTTAAAAGCTTATATTTATACTTAATCGCTTTTCATAAATTTGACTCGATAGTATATTCCAACAAAGTAGACTGTCAGTTGCTTTCTCAATTTTTATCAATACAACAATAGGTTTTTCGCATAAAACAACAAAAAAAAGGTGTCTTGAAAGTTTAGACAAGGGCAAGGATTGAGGGGGCAACTATGTTCCTTCTCTTCAATCACTAGTTTGGGTGGTAGCACACAGGCTTTATCGCCGAGCAAAGTTTGAATATTTCGTTCAAAACTATTGATCCATCAAGCTTGATTTTTGGTAGATATTTAGTTGAAAAGTTTTTAGTTTTAGTTAATTTGCTTTCGCAATAATCTTTTACTTTTGATTTATGAAACTAACTAAGAGGATCTGGATGGGGAGTAAATGTGAGGGGAACTTATAAGCCTCCAGTTAAGGGCTATGGACCATAATTATTGCAATGGTACAGTTTTATGCTTCCAAACTCTTCCACTTAAGAAGTCGTACCAAAAGTGCTGTTTTTAGTGCTCTATGGCACTTGGGGACGGTAAAATTGATAAACAGCACGTAGATATTAGTAATAAGCTTAAAATCTGTCTTCCCGGGATATGTTTTAAAAACTAGTGCCATTAAACATCACTTCTTAAAGTTCTGCTAACCCAATAGCCCCAAACTGTAAAAAAAATCGTTTAAGATTCAACAAAATTGTTAGTAATGTTTATCAACAACAAAATTTTAATTTCAACAGCTAAAATTGAATATTGGAGACCATTTTGGAATTACATGGTCATTTTGAAACTTCCAATTTGTTGAGAAACAAAGACGTTGAGTAACCATATCTACATTGAATTTTCAATTTTTAGACAAGGAAAAATGTTGAAATTTAACATGCTTATTGAATTTCCATTTTATTTGCTTGATTTCTCGTTATTTTATTGGATTTCCATCACTAGTGTTGTTCAATTTCCTTGGTCTACAGTCTAATATCTAGTTTTCTGGATTCAGTTTCCCTTTCTTCTTTCTGAAGCATCAATAAATACAAAAAAACAGTCTCATTTATTTTACAAGAACAGAAAATTACAATAAAAAATTTCTCCCAGATAATATGACACTTAACGCCTGCATTTTTTCATGGTGGAAATCACTAAATCAATGGCGTAGTAGCAGGCCGACAGAAGACACTTGAGTAAGAAATATCTTCCAATCAGCAAAACAGTGACACTTGGAGCTGAAGTGAAGATGAAATCAAATCGATGCACAAATAAAAGAAAGACTTCCCCCTTTTTTCTACCTCTAAAGCTGAACGGTTGCAATATTAATACTTCAACTCCTATCTATTCTGAAGATCTTTGACTTACTCGTCATACCTAACAAAGTCTTGTGTTCGTCTCTTCATCAAATCTTTGTGTTGTAAAATAGAAACGTTATAAAATAGATATTCTGCTGAGTTGAAGTACAACAAAATTGTTTTCAGCTTCGCAACTTTGCTCAATCCCAATTTATAAGGTTTCATAGATATGCATATACATTTCCTAAATTTTGAAAAAAAAAACAAAAAACATTGATATGACTTAAAATTCTGCTCAAATAACAGGAATTGCATTTTTGAACTAAACCTTGAGAAAAAGAAACTGATAACTGAAAATTAAGGTAAACTGTTGTTTTGTCAAAATTTCAATAAGTATAGACCTGTCATGTAGGCAAATTTAAGGACCCTCAAGAGGGAGAAGGAGTGGAGGTAGGCACTTCAAAATACCTTCCCGGGACATACTTCGATACTTATGTACTATTGGAACACATGCGCTATATTATACAGGGAAGATGTGGGTTTCTTTTGAAACGGGTTTCTTTCAATAGAGGTACCAAGGTTTGGTTAGGTATTTAATGTATGCTATGCTTTACCCCCACCCCTCCCCCCTAATGTGCAAATATGTAACTAAAATTTGTTTACAAGCTATTATATTTTTATCCTATTTTGTTGTACTTCATTAGCATCAACCAAACTTCATTTTTCGCGTGTGTTCCAGATAGTACATAAGTACCCATACTTTAGCCTGTGGACCGATCTCTGAAAGTTTCGTTTTCCTAACCTATGGACCTAAGCCAAGCAAGATTGATGATAAAAGAAACTAGTCAAACAGGTTATTCCAACGGAGAATTGGATTGCAAACAGTGGTTTCTAACTGCGTTTACAATATTTTAACTTTAGTTTTTTGGGGTTTGGGGGAAAAAAGGTACCAAGGTTAGGTTACG
Source organism: Artemia sp. Qi Xiang Cuo (assembly GCF_049724085.1). Taxonomy (NCBI): domain Eukaryota; kingdom Metazoa; phylum Arthropoda; class Branchiopoda; order Anostraca; family Artemiidae; genus Artemia; species Artemia sp. Qi Xiang Cuo. Next base: position 77,935,843 of record NC_142798.1, read on the forward strand.
TATTTAGTATATGCTATGCTTTACCCCCACTCCCCTAATGTGCAAATATTTAACCAAATTTGGTTCCTAAACTATTACATTTTTATCCTATTTTGTTTTGTTTCAATATCATTGACCAAACTTCGCGTTTTGCATGGCTTAGAGCTAATAGAATTATACTGTAGAATTTTATCGAATTTTTTTTTATTTATAAAGTGTGCCATCTTAAACAGTTTGGGAAACATAAGACACAAGTTATCAATATTAATAAACTAAACTGAATAATTGCCATCACAATCAAACTGTCTTCTCTCTCTGATCTGGATGCCCCCTAGGTAAAAACGTTGCTTCGTCGTTTGAAGGTCTTAACATTAAATTACTTCTGTATTATATGTTTGTAGGTAGTGGAAGGAGAGGATTTTTTTTTGTTTGTCAAATTGATCTTAAATCATAACATTTGAAAACAAAATAAGAGACAAATGAGGTCTTGAGAGGAGGTTTAGTTGCCCTCCAATCTTTACGGTCTCTTATAAACGACACTAGAACACAAAAACAACAAATAGAAACGCCTCCGTGATCAGTCTTCTGGCAAAAACATAAATTCATCATTTGTGCAGATAGGAGATCATAACCCCCACAATAATAATTTCTGATGCGCTGAATCTGAAGGTCTGATTTACATTGAGATTTATTGACTTTTTTGGGGGGTTTCTCCCTTTTTCGAAAATCGGACTCCCTGTTTTCAAAATCCCTTTTTCTTCTGAGGATTGGAGTCTTTGGTGGGTAGATATTAAACATAATGAAATTTATATTTTTGTAATCTGCATAAAAACCCAATTCTTATCAGTTGTATCAAAATTCCATTTTTGAGTTTCGGTTACAATTGAGCTGAGTCGCTCCTTAATTACAGTTTAACACTATGAACTGTTTGATAAAAGTTATTGGGCTAACGTCCTATTTTTAATTAATCCTGTAGCAAACCGGAGTTTCTGAAGCACGATTCATGCTATTAAAATGTAGTATTTCTGAGTCCAGTTGAAATATGCACTATTTTAGAAAATTTTCTTTTTGGGGGATGCTTTGGGTTCCTTTACGTGTACGTAAAGGACTCAAATACCATTATAGGCGTTTTCTTGTCTTCGATATATTTGCTTACTTGGTTATTCAACGTCAGCAGGAAATTTATGGCATATCCTGAGAAGAAATCTTTTTTGAAACGCTTTTTGGGTCTCATTACAAAAATTGCGTTCATCGCAAAAACATAAGTTGTTCCCACAAAAGGATTTTCGTTCTTAATTAGAAAAAATTGAATTCAGAAGGCAATATATTTTCACCGTTAGTACTGTTAAGGTTAGGGTAGCATCTTAAGAAATTTTCTACCTACAGAAACTCACAAAAAATGTATTTAAAAAAAGCCAATGTAAAAGTTAAAAGATAATTTTTGTAAATAAATTTCTGCGTGTTCGTTCTGCAGACAAGAAAGCTCAACTTATTTCAAAGTAAAAATATATTTTCTTATTTTTATAATTATACTCAAAACTCAACTAGCATTCCCCTTTTTCTGCTATAATTCAAATATTTGAATTGAACTTATACTGAACATATTACTTTTACTAGTCCTGTAGTCAAATTTAAGATTACAATAAAGAAACTTCATAAAAATGTGCAAATTCAAACCATGCTGACTGATATAGCCTATTATTGTTGAAAATTACATTTTTTTCTACTGAAAAGGACATAAATCGTAATAATTTCAACAATTTGTTAGAATTCAATAAGCAAGTCACAATTGCAACTGAAAAATTGTATTTTTTTGTGATTTGTTTTAATTAAATAAGCAAGTCACAATTCCAACATAAAAATTTGATTTTGTTTTTGACTTTTTTTAATTCGAGCAAAACGTTGTTTTGGAAGTCAATTTTTTTTTTTTTACAGTACAGCATATTCACTTCAAACACGACACCAAAAGTGCCGTTTTTAGTGCCATTTGAACTTGATGATGGTGGAATTTATAAGAAAGACGTAGATATGTGCAATATCTTTTATATGAGCAATAAAAAATCGACCAACGATGGTGGCACTAGCCTGCTAGTGCCACCTTATGAGAAATAGCACAAAAAGTGCCATTTTAGTGCCATATGGCACTTGCAGATGGCAGAATTTATAAAAAGCACGTATATATGAGAAAAAGCTTTTGAATGAGTCATTAAGAATCTCTTTATGATGTTCTGGTAGCCCGTTAGACCTGTAGAAAAAAAAAAAAAAAAAAAAAAAAAAGGGAGAAAGATCAATGCTACCGATGCAAAAAAGTGATCAGGGAGGGGGACTGTAACTTCCCTGTACAAGGTTTTGACTATCTTGATTCCAATCGTACACTTTTCATTTTCATGTGACGTCATTTTCGAGGGATGTGAGACTCTATTTTCTAAATCAACATAAATTTCTTTTCGCAATAAACTTTTACTTTTAAGACGAACCGAAATAATAGTTAACGTTCCTGAGTCATTCTCAGATGGAAATTTTTTTCACTAAGCAGTTTTTTTCAAAACGCGTTTTTTAATTTTTGGTTACTATGGGCTGTGGTTCTGTCTTTACTAGGTTGCAGCTGCCGCTGCAACCATGATACCTTGCCGGGACATGCTTTAAAAAAAAACGAGCCTAGAAAATGACTGAAAAAAACAACAGCGGATACCGATACTCCCGATACGATACATGCGATACCAATGCACACGATACAGATACGCGCGATATCGATACGCCCGATACCACATACAGCCCTTATCCAGGGACTATGGAGGGCCATATCATCATCAAAACCATATATATATTGGACTTTTTAACTATTTTTAACAAAATGGCTATCTCAAAATTTTATAGACTAGTTGGGGGGGGGGGGCTATGTACCCACTAATCTTTTTTGTCAATTAAAATAGGCATTTAAAAATTTAATTCCCTTTCTAATGATCGACCACGCATTTCTCTGTGAGGGTCTGGCCACTCCTTAGTCCTGCTAGAAAAAAAAGAAAGAAAAAAAAAGGTATCCCTTTTCTTTTGCATGCTACCCATGCAAAACAGTCATTTTTCTTTGTGTTCAAGGTGGGGAGCTGTAATCATCCTTCAAAAAGTTTTCGATCAGGATGTTTCCAACTATGCGCTTTAATTTCGATTTGATACTATTTTTGATGGATTTCAGTCTTTTTCTCAAAATAACCATTAATTTCTTTTTATAATTAACTTTAACTTTTAAAATTAATCAAAACGATAGTTACCATCCTTGATTCAGTGTTAAATTGCAATTGTTTATCACTAGATAGTTTGAAATCACGTTTTTCAACTTTTGATTACTATGGGCTGCCACTGCAACCATGATCCCTTTATTTTCTAGAAACTACGTGCATCTTTAGAAACGAATGTACCACAGCTTGGCGTTACTACTTCTGAAACTGGGAAAGTTAAATTAATTTCTGATATTTTTAAAACGATTGTCTATTACAGAATTTTCAATCAGTAGCCTTTTGGACCTCCTTGGGGCAACATTGTGTTTTGCGCCACAAAGTGGCAGAGAGCTTGACTTTGCTGGGGCACAATTTACCTTTTTACTTCAAGAAGACGCCAGAACCTTCAATATCTACTTGAATGGGCGTGGTATTCTAGGGGTATTCATTTTTTACGAAAAAACATAACAACAAACAAATAAATTTAAACCTCGGAAAAAATACAATATTTTGCATGTCTCTAGGTAGGGACTTAAAATCATTTTGGCTTTTTGATAAGCTGAATTTAATAGCATAGTTTCATTATGGTTCCAGCGACAGCTCCAACCCTGTAAAGTGTGAACCATGGCCCATAGTAACCGAAATCTTAAATAAGCGTTTTGAAAAAGAGTGTGTAGTGAGAAAAAAATGCAGAAAAACTATTTTAAATAAACTAAATCCTGGTGTTTCCCTGTATTTGTAGAATTCTGAAAAACTACCGGTTTATGGAAAGTACGAAACTGACGCAACAAAACCGGGTTGGGAACTGAGAAATCCGTGTAAATCCCTTAGAAAATAAAATAATAATTTATTAAGCTCTCAATAGTCTTTTACCGGCCATAAAATCAATAGTTTTTTGGAAATATCCAAATTAATATGGAGAAATATCAAGACCCCGTTTTTTTTAAAATAGTTTTTCAAAAATATGTTGCATAAGCTGCGAAGCAGTAAGTTTTGTTTGTTTTAAGTTTCAACTTCGGTCTTTAAATCAGATTTAATTAAAAAACAAGCAGAAATTATTCCATATATAGGGTTGCCCCTCCTTAACACCTCACTCTTCACGCTAAAGTTTTTCGGCACTAAAAAAAAGTTACTTATTTTTCTAATTATACGACCCTTGTGTTTCAGGAGTGGTTTTTATAGAATTCGGGCAAAATGTAAAGTTTAGCGTAAAGAACCTGGTGTGGAGGAGGGGACAACCCCACTCAAATACGTAATATTTTCTGTTCGTTCTAAGTTTTAATGTTGCTCTTTACTTTCATTTGAAAAAAATTGTTTTTTTATTTAATTACTGATCGTTTTCAACTAACGCCATGATATCTGGCTCCACCTCCACGGAAAAATCCCCCTACCTGCAGAAATATACTCTGGACAATTCAATCCTGGCAAAGATTTACCCCGGATAATTACCCTTAACATCTCCACGCGTAAAATTGAATCCGTAACGAGAAAGCACGACATACAAAAGAAATTTCGTATAGGAATTCTGGAAAATTCCCCCAGTATAAAACTTCCCCTAAGAAATTAACCCCCTGGAAACTTCCCTCTCCATGGATAATTCTCCCAGTGCAAAATCCTCCCAGCAGAAAATTTGTCCTTCCCTCCCCACCCGAAAAATGTATGCATACTTCCCAATAACAAATACTATGCATAAACAATGGGCAAATTTTATAACTTAAAGACGTTTCTAAAGGGGCTCTGGGGGGTCATGAGTAGTAATCAACATTATACTTTGCCGCCTTTATGTTCCATCCGGTTTTTCTGGTAGGTAATTCTATTCTACAGGGGCATTACACCCTTTCAAAGAGATTTACGCAATTTCTAGTTCAAGGTATATACATGTTTTTTTTTAACATCTTTTGAATTCAGCGCTTTTATGTTCCATCCAGTTTTTTTGGTAGGTAATTCTATTCTACAGGGGCATTACACCCTTTCAAAGAGATTTACGCAATTTCTAGTTCAAGGTATATACATGTTTTTTTTTACCATCTTTTGAATTCTACGACGCCCCCGTACCAAACAGGTTTTTTTCTGATAGATATTCTATTCTACAGGGGTATTACACCCTTTCAAAGAGATTTACGCAATTTCTAGTTCAAGGTATATACATGTTTTTTTTACCATCTTTTGAATTCGGCGCATTTATGTTCCTTCCGGTTTTTCTGGTAGGTAATTCTATTCTACAGGGGCATTACACCCTTTCAAAGAGATTTACGCAATTTCTAGTTCAAGGTATATACATGTTTTTTTTTTTACCATCTATTGAATTTGAGGACGCCCCCGTACCAAACAGGTTTTTCTGGTAGTCCTATTCTACAGGGGCATTACACCTTTGCCAAGAGATTTACGCAATTTAAGGACAAGTTTTTCTGACATAGATTTCTAGTTCATGATATACAAGTTTTTTTTAGGTTAAATCCGTGGTCATTCATCTGTAAGTTGATTAGTAGTTTTTTTTTTAAACTTGGCTAATAGGTTTTTAAACCTATTACTACGAACGCTACATGCATTCTATTTTTGGAACTAGGAGCGAGATTGTGTGATGCTATCAGACTGGTTTCGTTTCATGGGCTCATTAATAGAAGGACTAATGTTTTTGAAAAGGGTAATTACTTCTGTAGTTTACGAGATTTGCGAATTTTTAGCGAAAAGATATTTGCGTAAAGGTATTGCGATGGTTAAGAATGCCTCACGGGTAATTAAAGAATGAGGAATGGTATGCTATAATTAGAATGATTTTAAGTTGAAAAATTGTGACGTAAAAATAACTCAGTTATTTGCTTGCGTGTATAGGAATTCCCATGTTATTTGCTTGCTTGTATTTTGTGTTAAAATAAGTAGTTTTTGTATCTTTTGAAAGAGCTTTAAGGGGTTAGAGAGACTCAGTTGCCAATTTCCGTGTGGTTTTCCTTTACCTGGTGGTCATTAAAAGGGAAATTTTTGTGTTAAATAAATAGTTTTTGTATCTATTAAACTAGCTTTAAGGGGATTGAGAGACTCAGTTGCCTGATTCCGTGTGGTTTTTCTTTACTTGGTGGTCATTTGTTGTATATTTTAAAAGAGCTTTACAGGGTTTGAGAGACTCAGTTGCCTAATTACGTGTGATTTTTATTTACTTGATGGTCATTAAAAACTAAATTTTTGTGTTAAATTAGTAGTTTTTTTATCTTTTTAAATAGCTTTAAGGGGATTGAGAGACTCAGTTGCCTGATTCCATGTGGTTTTTCTTTACTTGGTGGTCATTAAAAACGAAACTTGGTGGTCATTCGTTGTATCTTTTAAAAGAGCTTTACAGGGTTTGAGAGACTCAGTTGCCTAATTCCGTGTGATTTTTCTTTACTTGATGGTCATTAAAAACGAAATTTTTGTGTTAAATCAGTAGTTTTTGTATCTTTTAAAAGAGCTTTACGGAGATTGAGAGACTCAGTTGCCGGATTCCATTTGGTTTTTCTTTACTTGGTGGTCATTAAAAACGAAACTTGATGGTCATTTGTTGTATCTTTTAAAAGAGCTTTACAGGGTTTGAGAGGCTCAGTTGCCTAATTCCGTGTGATTTTTCTTTACTTGATGGTCATTAAAAACGAAATTTTTGTGGTAAATAAGTAGTTTTTGTATCTTTTAAAAGAGCTTTAAGGGGTTTGAGAGACTCAGTTGCCTGATTCCGTGTGGTTTTTCTTTACTTGGTGGTCATTAAAAACGAAATTTTTGTGTTAAATAAGTAGTTTTTGTATCTTTTAAAAGAGCTTTACGGGGATTGAGAGACTCAGTTGCCGGATTCCATGTGGTTTTTCTTTACTTGGTGGTCATTAAAAACGTAATTTTTGTGTTAAATAATTAGTTGTTGTATCTTTTAATAGTTCTTTAAGGGGTTTGAGTGACTCAGTTTCCTGATTCCGTGTTGTTGTTATTTTCTTGATTGTCATTAAAAACGTATTTTTTGTGTTAAATAAGTAGTTTTTGTATCTTTTAAAAGAGCTTTACAGGGTTTGAGAGACTCAGTTGCCTAATTCCGTGTGGTTTTACTTTACTTGGTGGTCATTCAAAACGAAATTTTTGTGTTAAATAAGTAGTTTTTGTATCTTTTAAAAGAGCTTTAAGGGGTTTGAGAGACTCAGTTGCCTGATTCCACGTGGTTTTTCTTTACTTGGTGGTCATTTGTTGAATCTTTTAAAAGAGCTTTAGGGGGTTTTAGAGAATCAGTTGCCTAATTCCGTGTGATTTTTTCTTTACTTTATTGTCATTAAAAACGAAATTTTTTTTGTAAATAAGTATTTTTTTTATCTTTTAAAAGAGATTTAAGGGTGTTGAGAGAATCAGTTGCCGGAGTACGTGTGGTTTTTCTTAACTTGATGGTCATTAAAAACTAAATTTTTGTTTTAAATAAGTAGTTTTTGTATCTTTTAAAAGAGCTTTAGGGGGTTTGAGAGACTCAGGTGCCGGATTCCATGTGGTTTTTCTCTACTTGATGGTCATTAAAAATGAATTTTTTGTGTTAAATAAGTAATTTTTGTATATTTTAAAAGAGCTTTACAGGGATTGAGAGACACAGTTGCCGGATTCCGAGTAGTTTTTCTTTACGTGGGGGTCATTAAAAATGAACATTTTGTGTTAAATAATTAGTTTTTGTATATTTTAAAAGAGCTTTACAGGGTTTGAGAGACTCAGTTGCCTTATTCTGTGTGGTTTTTCTTTACTTGGTGGTCATTAAAAACGAAATTTTTGTGTTAAATAAGTAGTTTTTGTATCTTTTAAAAGAGCTTTACAGGGATTGAGAGACTCAGTTGCTGGATTCCATGTGGTTTTGTTTACTTGGTGGTCATTTGTTGTATCTTTTAAAAGAGCTTTACGGAGTTTGAGAGACTCAGTTGCCTAATTCCGTGTGGTTTTCCTTTACTTGGTGGTAATTAAAAACGAAATTTTTGTGTTAAATCAGTAGTTTTTGTATCTTTTAAAAGAGCTTTAAGGGGTTTGAGATACTCAGTTGCCTGATTCCTTGTGGTTTTTCTTTACTTGGTGGTCATTTGTTGTATCTTTTAAAAGAGCTTTACAGGGTATGAGAGACACAGTTGCCAAAGTCCGAGTGATTTTTATTAACATGGTAGTCATTAAAAAAGAAATTTTTGTGTTAAATAATTAGTTTTTGTATCTTTTAAAAGAGCTTTACGGGGATTGAGAGACTCAGTTGCCTGATTCCTTGTGGTTTTTCTTTACTAGGTGTGCATTTTTTGTATCTTTTAAATTAGATTTAAAGAGTTTGAGAGACTCTGTTGCCTAATTCCTTGTGGTTTTCCTTTACTTGGTGGTGATTAAAAACGAAATCTTTGTGTTAAATAAGTAGTTTTTGTATCTTTTAAAAGAGCTTTAAGGGGTTTGAGAAACTCAGTTGCCTGATTCCGTGTGGTTTTTCTTTACTTGGTGGTCATTTGTTGTATCTTTTAAAAGAGCTTTACTGGGTTTGAGAGACTCAGTTGCCTAATTCCGTGTGTTTTTTCTTTACTTGGTGGTCATTAAAATTGTTATTTTTGTGTTAATTCAGTTGTTTTTGTATCTTTTAAAAGAGCTTTACGGGGCTAGAGAGACTCAGTTGCCTGATTCTGAGTATTTTTCGTTCTCATGATGGTCATTAAAATAGAAATTTTTCTGTGAAATAAGTAGTTTTTGTATCTTTTAAAAGATCTTTAGGTGGATTGAGAGACTCAGGTGCCGGATTCCATGTGGTTTTTCTTTACTTGGTGTTAATAAAAAACTAAATTTTTTTGTTAAATAAGTAGTTTTTTTATATTTTAAAAGAGCTTTAAGGGGATTGAGAGACTCAGTTTTACCTTGTCACAGTTACATTTTTTTTGATTTTTCAAAGTTCATTTTGAATTTCTTTCATTGAAATGCAAGAGTTGGAATATTTCAGTAGTGTTTGGTTGTGATTTACCTTGTCACAGTTACATTTTCTTGATTTTTCAAAGTTCATATTGAATTTCTTTCACTTAAATGCAAGTCTTGTAATATATCAGTAGTGATGGTTTGTTGTTTACATACTCACAGTTACATTTTCTTGATATTTCAAAGTTCATTTTGAATTTCTTTCGCTGAAATGCAAGAGTTGGAATATTTCAGTAGTGTTTGGTTGTGGTCTACCTTGTCACAGTTACATTTTCTTTATTTTTCAAAGTACATTTGAATTTCTTTCGCTGAAATGCAAGAGTTGGAATATTTCAGTAGTGTTTTTTTATGGTTTACCTTGTCAAAGTAACATACTCTTGATTTTTAAAATTCCATTGTGAATTTCAGTAGTTGTCATGAAAGAGGTTGACTCTTTATGGAGTGGGGTGGTGGGTGTGTCATGTACTGAGGGACCTGAACGTGTTTCATATTAGGTATGTGAGAATGTTTTTCGCTGAATTGATCGATTGGGACTATTTCAGTAGTGTTTGGTTTTGGTTTACCTTGTCACAGTTACATTTTCTTGATTTTTCAAAGTTCATTTTGAATTTCTTTCGTTGAAATGCAAGAGTTGGAATATTTCAGTAGTGTTTGGTTGTGGTTTACCTTGTCACAGTTACATTTTCTTGATTTTTCAAAGTTCATTTTGAATTTCTTTCGCTGAAATGCAAGAGTTGGAATATTTCAGTAGTGTTTGGTTGTGGTTTACCTTGTCACAGTTACATTTTCTTGATTTTTCAAAGTTCATTTTGAATTTCTTTCGCTGAAATGCAAGAGTTGGAATATTTCATTAGTGTTTGGTTGTGGTTTACCTTGTCACAGTTACATTTTCTTGATTTTTCAAAGTTCATTTTGAATTTCTTTCGCTGAAATGCAAGAGTCGGAATATTTCAGTAGTGTTTGGTTGTGGTTTGCCTTGTCACAGTTACCTTTTCTTTATTTTTCAAAAGTTAATTTTGAATTTCTTTCGATGAAATGCAAGAGTTGGAATATTTCAGTAGTGTTTGGTTGTGGTTTACCTTGTCACAGTTACATTTTCTTGATTTTTCAAAGTTCATTTTGAGGTTGTGGTTTACCTTGTCACAGTTAGATTTTCTGGATTTTTCAAAGTTCATTTTGAATTTCTTTCGCTGAAATGCAAGAGTTGGAATATTTCAGTGTCACAGTTACATTTTCTTGATTTTTCAAAGTTCATTTTGAATTTCTTTTGTTGAAATGCAAGAGTTGGAATATTTCAGTATTGTTTGGTTATGATTTACCTCGTCACAGTTACATTTTCTTGATTTTTCAAAGTTCATTTTGAATTTCTTTCGTTGAAATGGAAGATTTGCAATAATTCAGTAGTGTTTGGTTATGGTTTACCTTGTCAAAGTTAAATTTTCTTGATTTTTAAAAGTTCATTTTGAATTTCTTTCATAGAAATGCAAGAGTTGGAATATTTCAGTAGTGTTTGTTTGTGGTTTACCTTTTCAAAGTTACATATTCTTGATATATCAAAGTACTAATTGAATATCATACTTTGAGATTCAAGATTTGTAATATTTAAGAAGTGGTTGGTAATGGTTTACCTTGTCACAGTTACGTTTTCTTGATTTTTCAAAGTTCATTTTGAATTTCTTTCGTTGAAATGCAAGAGTTGGTAGATTTCACTAGAGTTTGGGTGTGTCTTACCTTGTCACTGTTACATTGTCTTGATATTTCAAAGTTCATTTTGTATTTCTTTCGTTGAAATGCAAGTGTTGGAATAGTTCAGAAGTGTTTGGTTGTGGTTTACCTTGTCACAGTTACATTTTCTTGATTTTTCAAAGTTCATTTTGAATTTCTTTCGTTGAAATGCAAGAGTTGGAATATTTCAGTAGTGTTTGGTTGTGGTTTACCTTGTCACAGTTACATTTTCTTGATTTTTCAAAGTTCATTTTGAATTTCTTTCGTTGAAATGCAAGAGTTCGCATAATTCAGGAGTGGGGGATTGTTGTTGACCTGGTCAAAGTTACATTTTCTTAATTTTACCCTTGTAATGGATAATATCATTAGTTGTCTTTAAAAAGTTGGACTAGTTCAGTAGTGTGTTATTGTGGTTTACCTTGTCACAGTTACATTTTCTTGATTTTTCAAAGTTCATTTTGAATTTCTTTCGTTGAAATGCAAGAGTTGGAATATTTCAGTAGTGTTTGGTTGTGGTTTAACTTGGCACAGTTACATTTTCTTGATTTTTCAAAGTTCATTTTGAATTTCTTTCCTTGAAATGCAAGCTTTGGAATATTTCATTAGTGTTTGCTTGTGGTTTACCTTGTCACAGTTACATTTTCTTGATTTTTCAAAGTTCATTTTGAATCATTCCAGAAACGTGATTAAACACGTTTTTAAACTACATGCTATTTTCATGCCTTTCCTTGGCACCTTTCCAAACGAGCGGAGATCCCCCGCTGGTTCCTACACATTGCAAAAAAGTGAGCAGTACGAAAACTCCACGTTTTCAACCAGACTGGTTTTTTAGACAACACACCCACAGAGATGACACACACACATAGAGACGAGACACGCACAGACACGACACACAAAAAGAGTCATCGTGAGAGAGATATCCAAAAAGTTGGGTTCATCTAGGTTCACTTAGAGCGGCGCGCCACTCTAAGTGAACCTAGATTGGAAACTCGTTTGGAAAGGTGCCAAGGAAAGGCATGCAAATAGCATGTAGTTTAAAAACGTGTTTAATCACGTTTCTTGAATGATTCAAAATGAACTTTGAAAAATCAAGAAAATGTAACTGTGACAAGGTAAACCACAAGCAAACACTACTGAAATATTCCAACTCTTGCATTTCAACGAAAGAAATTCAAAATGAACTTTGAAAAATCAAGAAAATGTAACTGTGACAAGGTAAACCACAACCAAACACTACTGAAATATTCCAACTCTTGCATTTCAACGAAAGAAATTCAAAATGAACTTTGAAAAATCAAGAAAATGTAACTGTGACAAGGTAAACCACAACCAAACACTACTGAAATATTCCAACTCTTGCATTTCAACGAAAGAAATTCAAAATGAACTTTGAAAAATCAAGAAAATGTAACTGTGACAAGGTAAACCACAACCAACCACTACTGAAATATTCCAACTCTTGCATTTCAACGAAATAAATTCAAAATGAACTTTGAAAAATCAAGAAAATGTAACTGTGACAAGGTAAACCACGACAAAACACTACTGAAATATTCCAATTTTTGCATTTCAACGATAGAAATTCAAATTGAACTTTGAAAAATCAAGAAAATGTAACTGTGACAACGTAAACCACAACCAAACACTACAGAAATATTCAAACTCTTGCATTTCAACGAATGAAATTCAAAATGAACTTTGAAAAATCAAGAAAATGTAACTGTGACAAGGTAAACCACAACCAAACATTACTGAAACATTCCAACTCTTGCATTTCAACGAAAGAAATTCAAAATGAACTTTGAAAAATCAAGAAAATGTAACTGTGACAAGGTAAACCACAACCAAACACTACTGAAATATTCCAACTCTTGCATTTCAATGAAAGAAATTCAAAATGAACCTTGAAAAATCAAGAAAATGTAACTGTGACAAGGTAAACCACAACCAAACACTACTGAAATATTCCAACTCTTGCATTTCAACGAAAGAAATTCAAAATGAACTTTGAAAAATCAAAAAAATGTAACTGTTACAATTTAAACAATAAAAAAACAATACTGAAATATTACAACACTTGAATTTAAACGAAATAAATTAAAAATTAACTTTTAAAAATCAATAAAATGTATATGTTACAATTTAAAACACAAACACAAAAATCTGAAATATTAAAAATATTTCATTTCAAATAAATAAATTAAAATTTAACTTTTAAAAATCAATAAAATTTAAATGTGACACTGAAATATTCCAACTCTTGCATTTCAGCGAAAGAAATTCAAAATGAACTTTGAAAAATCAAGAAAATGTAACTGTGACAAGGTGAACCACAACCTCAAAATGAACTTTGAAAAATCAACCAAACACTACTGAAATATTCCAACTCTTGCATTTCAGCGAAAGAAATTCAAAATGAACTTTGAAAAATCAAGAAAATGTAACTGTGACAGGGTAAACCACAACCAAACACTACTGAAATATTCCAACTCTTGCATTTCAGCGAAAGAAATTCAAAATGAACTTTGAAAAATCAAGAAAATGTAACTGTGACAAGGTAAACCACAACCAAACACTACTGAAATATTCCAACTCTTGCATTTCAGCGAAAGAAATTCAAAATGAACTTTGAAAAATCAAGAAAATGTAACTGTGACAAGGTAAACCACAACCAAACACTACTGAAATATTCCAACTCTTGCATTTCAACGAAAGAAATTCAAAATGAACTTTGAAAAATCAAGAAAATGTAACTGTGACAAGGTAAACCACAACCAAACACTACTGAAATATTCCAACTCTTGCATTTCAGCGAAAGAAATTCAAAATGAACTTTGAAAAATCAAGAAAATGTAACTGTGACAAGGTAAACCACAACCAAACACTACTGAAATATTCCAACTCTTGCATTTCAACGAAAGAAATTCAAAATGAACTTTGAAAAATCAAGAAAATGTAACTGTGACAAGGTAAACCACAAGCAAACACTACTGAACTATTCAAACTCTTTCATTTCAGGAAAAGAAATTCAAAATGAACTTCAAAAAATCAGGAAAATGTAACTGTGACAAGGTAAACCACAACCAAACACTACTGAAATATTCCAACTCTTGCATTTCAACGAAAGAAATTCAAAATGAACTTTGAAAAATCAAGAAAATGTAACTGTGACAAGGTAAACCACAACCAAACACTACTGAAATATTCCAACTCTTGCATTTCAGCGAAAGAAATTCAAAATGAACTTTGAAAAATCAAGAAAATGTAACTGTGACAAGGTAAACCACAACCAAACACTACTGAAATATTCCAACTCTTGCATTTCAGCGAAAGAAATTCAAAATGAACTTTGAAAAATCAAGAAAATGTAACTCTGACAAGGTAAACCACAACAAAACACTACTGAAATATTCCAACTCTTGCATTTCAGCGAAAGAAATTCAAAATGAACTTTGAAAAATCAAGAAAATGTAACTGTGACAAGGTAAACCACAACCAAACACTACTGAAATATTCCAACTCTTGCATTTCAACGAAAGAAATTCAAAATGAACTTTGAAAAATCAAGAAAATGTAACTGTGACAAGGTAAACCACAACCAAACACTACTGAAATATTCCAACTCTTGCATTTCAACGAAAGAAATTCAAAATGAACTTTGAAAAATCAAGAAAATGTAACTCTGACAAGGTAAAACTGAGTCTCTCAATCCCCGTAAAGTTCTTTTAAAAGATACAAAAACTACTTATTTAACACAAAAATTACGTTATTAATGACCACCAAGTAAAGAAAAACCACATGGAATCCGGCAACTGAGTCTCTCAATCCCCGTAAAGCTCTTTTAAAAGATACAAAAACTACCTATTTAACACAAAAATTTAATTTATAATTACCACCAAGTAAATAAAAAACACACGGAATAAGGCAACTGAGTCTCTCAAACCCCTTAAAGCTCTTTTAAAAGATACAAAAACTACTTATTTAACCCAAAAATTTCGTTTTTAATGACTATCAAGTAAAGAAAAACCACACAGAATTAGGCAACTGAGTCTCTCAAACCCTGTAAAGCTCTTTTAAAAGATACAACAAATGACCGCCAAGTAAAGAAAAACCACACGGAATCAGGCAACTGAGTCTCTCAAACCTCTTAAAGCTCTTTTAAAAGATACAAAAACTATTGATTTAACACAAAAATTTCGTTTTTAATTACCACCAAGTAAAAGAAAACCACAAGGACTTAGGAAAATGAGTCTCAAAATCTCTGAAATTATCATTAAAAAGATAAAAAAAATTACAACAAAGAAAAGAAAAAAACACACGGAATCAGGCAACTGAGTCTCTCAATCCCCGTAAAGCTCTTTTAAAAGATACAAAAACTACTTATTTAACAAAAAAATTTCGTTTTGAATGACCATCAAGTAAAGAAAAATCACACGGAATTAGGCAACTGAGTCTCTCAAACCCTGTAAAGCTCTTTTAAAAGATACAAAAACTCACCACCAAGTTTCGTTTTTAATGACCACCAAGTAAAGAAAAAACACAAGGAATCAGGCAACTGAGTCTCTCAAACCCCATAAAGCTCTTTTAAAATATACAAAAAATACTGATTTAAAAAAAAAATTTCGTTTTTAATGACCACCAAGTAAATGAAAACCACACGGAATTAGGCAACTGAGTCTCTCAAACACTGTAAAGCTCTTTTAAAAGATACAACAAATGACCACCAAGTAAAGAAAAACCACATGGAATCCAGCAACTGAGTATCTCAATCCCCGTAAAGCTCTTTTAAAAGATACAAAAACTACTTATTTAACACAAAAATTTTGTTTTTAATGACCACCAAGTAAAGGAAAACCACACGGAATTAGGCTACTGAGTCTCTCAAACCGTGTAAAGCTCTTTTAAAAGATACAATAACTAATAATTTAACACAAAAATTTCGTTTTTAATGACCACCAAGTAAAGAAAAACCAGACGGAATCCGGCAACTGAGTCTCTCAATCCCTGTAAAGCTCTTTTAAAAGATACAAAACTACTTATTTAACACAAAAATATCTTTTTTAATGAACACAAAGTAAAGAAAAAACCAAATGTAATCCTGCAACTCAGTCTCTCAAACCCCGTACAGCTCTTTTAAAAGATACGAAAATTACTGATTTAACACAAAAATTTCGTTTTTAATGACCACCAAGTAAAATAAAACTACACGGAATCAGGCAACTGATTCTCTCAATCACTGTAAATCTCTATTAAAATATAAAATCACTACTTATTTAACACAAAAATTTAGTTTTTAATGACCATCAAGTAAAGAAAAATCACATGGAATTAGTCAACTGAGTCTCTCAAACCCTGTAAAGCTGTTTAAAAAGATACAACAAATGATCACCAAGTAAAGAAAAACCACACGGAATCAGGCAACTGAGTCTCTCAAACCCCTTAAAGCTCTTTTAAAAGATACAAAAACTACTGATTTAACACAAAAATTTCGTTTTTAATGACTACCAAGTAAGGAAAAACCACACGGAATTAGGCAACTGAGTCTCTCAATCCCCGTAAAGCTCTTTTAAAAGATACAAAAACTACTGATTTAACACAAAAATATCGTTTTTAAAGACCACCAAGTAAAGAAAAACAACACGTAATACGGCAACTGAGACTCTCAATCCCCGTAAAGCTCTTTTAAAAGATACAAAAACTACTTATTTAACACAAAAATTTCGTTTTTAATGACCACCAAGTAAAGAAAAACCACACGGAATCAGGCAACTGAGTCTCTCAAACCCCTTAAAGCTCTTTTAAAAGATACAAAAAATACTAATTTAACACAAAAATTTCATTTTTAATGACCAACAAGTAAATAAAAACCACGTGGAATCAGGCAACTTAGTCTCTAAAACCCCGTAAAGCTCTTTTAAAATATACAAAAACTACTTATTTAACAAAAAAATTTTTTTTTTAATGACTACCAATTATAGAAAAACCACACGGAATCCGTCAACTGAGTATATAATTCCACGAATATCTATTTTAATATATTCAAAAACAACTTATTTAAAACTTTAATTTAGTTTTTAATGACTACCTACGAAAGGAAAATCACACGGAAATAGACATCTGATTTTATCAAACCTCTTAAAGCTCTTTTAAAAGATACAAAAACTACTTATTTAACACAAAAATTTCGTTTTTAATGACCATCAAGTAAAGAAAAATCACACGGAATTAGGCAACTGAGTCTCTCAAACCCTGTAAAGCTCTTTTAAAAGATACAACAAATGACCACCAAGTTTTGTTTTTAATGACAACCAAGTAAATAAAATCCACATTGAATCCGGCAACTGATACTCTCAATACACGTATAGCTCTTTTTATTGATACAAAAACTACTTATTTAACACACAAAATTAGTTTTTTAATGACTACCAAGTAAAGAAAAACCACTCGGAATAAGGCAACTGGGTCTCTCAAACTTTGTAAGGCTCTTTTAAAAGATACAACAAATTACCACCAAGTTTATTTATTATTGACCTCCAAGTCAAGAAAAACCACACGGAATCAGGCAACTGAGTCTCTCAAACCCCGTAAAGCTCTTTTAAAATATACGAAAACTACTTATTTAACACAAAAATTTCGTTTTTAATTACCATCAAGTAAAGAAAAATCACACGGAATTAGGCAACTGAGTCTCTCAAACCCTGTAAAGCTCTTTTAAAAGATACAACAAATGACCACCAAGTAAAGGAAAACCACATGGAATTAGGCAACTGAGTCTCTCAAACCCCTTAAAGCTCTTTTAAAAGATACAAAAACTACTTATTTAACACAAAAATTTCGTTTTTAATGACCACCAAGTATAGGAAAATCACACGGAATTAGGCAACTGAGTCTCTCAAACCCCTTAAAGCTCTTTTAAAAGATACAAAAACTACTTATTTTAACACAAAATACAAGCACGCAAATAACATGGGAATTCCTATACACGCAAGCAAATAACTGAGTTATTTTTACGTCACAATTTTTCAACTTAAAATCATTCTAATTATAGCATACCATTCCTCATTCTTTAATTACCCGTGAGGCATTCTTAACCATCGCAATACCTTTACGCAAATATCTTTTCGCAAAAAATTCGCAAATCTCGTAAACTAAAGAAGTAATTACCCTTTTCAAAAACATTAGTCCTTCTATTAATGAACCCCTGAAACGAAACCAGTCTGATAGCATCACACAATCTCGCTCCTAGTTCCAAAAATGGAATGCATGTAGCGTTTGTAGTAATAGGTTTAAAAACCTATTAGCCAAGTTTAAAAAAAAAACCTACTAATCAACTTACAGATGAATGACGACGGATTTAACCTAAAAAAAAACTTGTATATCATGAACTAGAAATCTATGTCAGAAAAACTTGTCCTTAAATTGTGTAAATCTCTTGGCAAAGGTGTAATGCCCCTGTAGAATAGGACTACCAGAAAAACCTGTTTGGTACGGGGGCGTCCTCAAATTCAATAGATGGTAAAAAAAAACATGTATATACCTTGAACTAGAAATTGCGTAAATCTCTTTGAAAGGGTGTAATGCCCCTGTAGAATAGAATTACCTACCAGAAAAACCGGAAGGAACATAAAGGCGCCGAATTCAAAACTTGGTAAAAAAAAAACATGTATATACCTTGAACTAGAAATTGCGTAAATCTCTTTGAAAGGGTGTAATGCCCCTGTAGAATAGAATATCTATCAGAAAAAAACCTGTTTGGTACGGGGGCGTCGTAGAATTCAAAAGATGGTAAAAAAAACATGTATATACCTTGAACTAGAAATTGCGTAAATCTCTTTGAAAGGGTGTAATGCCCCTGTAGAATAGAATTACCTACCAGAAAAACCAGAAGGAACATAAAGGCGCCGAATTCAAAAGATGGTAAAAAAAAAAACATGTATATACCTTGAACTAGAAATTGCGTAAATCTCTTTGAAAGGGTGTAATGCCCCTGTAGAATAGAATTACCTACCAGAAAAACCGGATGGAACATAAAGGCGGCAAAGTATAATGTTGATTACTACTGTCATGTTATCTCCAAAGACACAGTTACTGGGCCTTTAAACTCTGTTGAACATAATAGCTATCTCAAAATTTTGATCGGGCATTTTTGGGAAAAAATTGGCGGGGAAGGGGCCTAGTTGCCCTCCAATTTTCGGTCACTTAAAAAGGGCACTAGACCTTTTAATTTTCGTTAGAATGAGCCCTCTCCCGACGTTATAGGCCCACTGGATCGATATGATCACCCCTGGGAGAAAAAAAATATTTAACACGCATCCGTGATCTTTCTTCTAGAAAAACTACAAAATTCCACATTTTTGCAGATAGGAGCTTGAAACCTCTACAGTAGGGTTCTTTAATACACTGAATCTGATGGTGTGATTTTTATTAAAATTGTTTGACTTCTAGGGAGTCTTTCTCCTTTTTTCGAAAATCGGACGAATTTTCTCAAGCTCGTACCTGTTGATGGGCAAGACTAAACTTAATGAAACTTATACATTTAGAATTAGTGTAAAAGACAATTTTTTTGACATATCTATTCGTATTAAAATTTTGTTTTGGAAAACATATTTTTGTTAAATAAATTTTAGTTCATTTTTAGATTTTAAAATCTTTGCCCAGCTTAGGCATAGAAACTATAGAAGTCAACCTGAATTTTCGTTAAAATAAGACATTAATTATAGGCTTTACTTCGCATCTATCTTAAACTTAATATTGTAATTTTTCTCCTGCAATGACACAAAAAAAGTACACTTTCATTATTTTTGCTTCTTGGTTTTTAATGTTTAGGAGAATTGATCATTAGAAGTAAAAATTGTGCCATTGAAAAATCTTATACAAGATAATTACAGTTCCCCACTTTGAACAACAAGCAAATCACTTTTTTTGCCCTGGAAGCACTAAAGTGTCGCTATTGGGGGGCCGCTTTTGGGGTGCTAGGAAGTCAATAGCTATTTAAAAAATTATCACAATATGAATTCAAACACTGGGTTACCTCCGCCACATCCTGGGGTCCTATCCACTAGACCGTTAGGTCTGTTGCTGCATGGTTTGTTCTACAAGTTATCCTGCTCCCAATCACTCGTTTATTACGTGCTACAAAATTAGGACAATTTGAGGACCTTCAATTAGATTGAAGGACAATAGGACCATCACCACTCGATGCGCCATTTTATGCACTTTTGAAATATTAATTAAAAAAAACTTTTTCCACAAAATAAGTATTTCAAAGAAAAGTAAAGAGCTCCATTAAACAAAAAATGAGCAAAAATTTAATCAAATAATCTACCAAGCGTGAACGTACCACAAATCAGCATCGATGAAGAAACGAAACCGAATGCGAGTAGAATTTACAATAATTAACCGAGTCAAACTCAAAACGACAAGAAATTAAGATGAGCAGGGCTCAAAGCCCTTTTGCTTTCCCAAGGCTAGAACATAATTTACACTTTACTGAAATAAACATAAATTTTTTTAATTTTATAACTTCAATAAATCAAATAATATTAACAATTTGATTACTAAATATCACTATATGTATATTAAACTGACAATACACATTCATTTGTATCAAAAACATATATATAAAAACATAAAAACATATCAAAGTTTCTACGACAACTCCTTCGATACGAAGTGCCCTGGTGTGGAAAAAAAATGATAATAATACATCGTGCCAACATCGTTCTTTACTTAGGCAGCGCGATTGCGCTGTCTGTGATAAATCTACAAAAAGTATGTTGATATAATCTTGAGCTTTGAATTGTAACCTGCTATGTCTGTTAGTCAACAGCCGATTTATGAAAATTGTTAAGGATAGCATGCAAGGCAAGATCCTTAGCATGCAAGAGGCAAGATTTTAAATCTCAGCTATAGGGTTTTCGACCATGAAGATTACTATGTTACTCTGTTCATGCTTTCCAGGCTTTCCACTCAAGAAATGGGACCCAAAATACTACTCTGGGGGGCTATATGGCATTTTATGATGGTGTTATCAAGTCAACTTTATGTTGCATTCTAAAAATTAGCGCTTTACTGAAAACACAAAACTGACTCCCTTAAAACACGAGATGCTCTCTTAGGAGTAGAAAATTTTATGACAAGCCTCCACAAGACAAGGACTAGTTTATAAGACTCTTATAAGGCTTAGTGTTTATTATATTCTCGAAAAAACAATTATAATTCTCAAAAAGCTCAAGTAAGCTCAATTTTCAATTTTGTTTTCAGTTAAGCAGTAATTGTTATAATTATAAAGATATTTGAAAATATCACGAGTCAATTTATTTGTGCTAGTTTTTCAGATATATGTTGCGTAATCAGGGAACCAATGATTTTTGTTTGCATTAAGCTTTGATTTCGCTTTTTTACTTCTGTAAGAAAAATTTAGTTTTTCTAAATTAATAAAGATCACTAACCCCTCCGGGGATGTTTTCCACTTCTTTCAAGTCAGTCAAATTTTCTAAGGCTCGTAAATTTGGCAGGTACCTTTAAAGTTAATGAATCTTACATATTTGGACTCTCCATAAAAGGTCGATTCTTTTGATGCATGCACAATTTAAAAATTCCTTTTTTAGAGTTTCTGTTACTGTAGCAAGAGCCGCTCCTTAGGGGCCTGCTTATTTTCTTACCATGAACTGTTTGCCACACAAAAGATGTTTAACACGGAATAGATACCGGGGTGTTTCACTTTTCCAATCTCCCTTAGGGAATAATTTGATTGGCTAGAAAAAAAATGTGATGATTGACGTCGTAAAAATAAACCAATACACTTAAAGCTAATTTTTTTAACACGGAAGTATGGGACAGTTATCTCTCTTTTTCTTTGGCAAAGTCTTTTAGCTTTATAATTCATTGTTTGGGTTCGAAAAGATTTTTACAATTTTCGTTTTTACACCGTAACTCAAGTTAATGCTTCCGACTACAGACAAAAATACGGACATATTTCTCCAAGCTAACTTTTTGAAACTAGGGAAATCTGGTATAAACAAGCCATGACTGTTAATTCAATACTCTGGAATAGTATTGTATTTTAGCTAAGACAAGTAGCTCTCTCTGTTATATTTGAAGGAAAAGGAAATGCTGAAAAGAACATAAAGCAACATATATCCTTCAAAGGAAGAGCAACAGGAAAGCAAATGCAAGCCCTTACTTCTTTAGGTTCAATTATCTTATATAGCTGTCTAATGAATCTTTCCAAAGAAGCAACCGGCCTGCAATTACATAGCCAACGTTTCTACTTATTAATCCCATTAAGCTACAGACCAACGTCCACTGAGTGGAGGAAACTTTTGTAACAGTTATTTTGTCTGGAAATGACTGCACATTGGTGGATGCAGCAAGTAATTTTATCCGGTAAGACAATGGCAGCCTAGGCTTTTAAAAGTCAGACCGTGAGATATATGCAGATTGATTCTTTAACCAAACTAGGAAACGATTGTGGGGACGTTGGAAATAGTGTATGTATAAAATGCACAGGGGATGTAGCTTTAGAAAAAAAACCCATTGAAAAAAAATTAATGAGATGAAAAGTGTAAAACAAATTAGCAAGTCCAGCTAGCCCAACAGGTGGAATATGGAAGTTCTAATTTCTTGGTGCAAAGTAATACCCACATTTAATACCCTATTTTCCCAAAAACTCATGTTGGCTTGTTTAGTTTTTTCGCCTAAGTTAGACAGAACTTTTTTTGTAAGGTTTATTGTGTATATTTACAAAAAGTGAAAACAATTAGAAATTAATATAAAAAAACATTTTTTTTATGTAAGTAAAGAACTAAGTTGAAACTTAAAACGAACAAAAGTAAATCTTTTAGCAATTTAGCAGCCCAGCAGGTATAGTACGCAGGCTCCTATTTTCGGTGCTAAGCTATACCTTTATCTCATGCTCTATTTTCCCAAATACTCATGTTAACTTGTTTAGTTTTTTCACCCAAGTTAGACAAAGCTTTTTTTGTAAGGTTCGTTGTGGGTATGTTTAAAAAAAACAAAACATAAATTAATTTAAGAGTTTTTTTCCTGATGTAAGTAAAGAACGAAGTTGAAACTCGAAACGAACAAAAGTAAATCTCTTAGCAGTTTATATAACGTATAATTACAAATCTGGTTTGAATAAACTGACTCGTGATATTAAAATTTATTTGCAGAATTCTGAAAAAATAGCGATTGACTGAAAACTGAACTAGCTTGAACAAACTGGTTTGAATAAACTGACTCGTGATATTAAAATCTATTTGTAGAATTCTGAAAAAATAGCGCTTTACTGAAAACTGAACTAGCTTGAGGTTCTTAGATAATCAAGGTTTTGTAAGAAAGTGTATCAATTTCTGAAGTAGTTAAGAAAAACTACTGAATATCTCATAAATTAGTCTTTTATTTTTTGCAGAATACATAGCTACTTTTCTTCTCCTAATTCTGTTTTGTTGAGTTAGTTTCGTGCTCGCAGTAAAGCGGTAGTTTTTCAGAATTCCACAAATATACACAACTATCGCGAGTCAGTTTATTTGAGTAAGTTTTGAAATCATAATAATTTTGTTCGTTTTAAGTTTTAACTTCGCTCTTAGTTTTAACATTTACAGGTCGAAGCTGTCACACGTAAAGGTCATACCTGATATTTTTATACTTATGATATATATGACAAAATTCGTTTCCTAATCTGTTCGGCAAAGGGAGGATTTAAAGGGAAGTTTTGATCACAGAGACCTAAGTTTGATTTAACCACACGACCGTGTTGATCCTCCCTTTGAAAACAGCCTAGCAAACTATATTTGGCAATTATCTCAGAAGTAGAAATTTCTGATACAACCTTTTGGCGTGACGACAAAACAATTTAATACGAAAATATTCAGACTTGTTTTAGTTAGTTAGTTTATTGGTTTAATCAGAACATAAATTGTTTTAAAACATTTTAGTTAGTTTAGTTAGTCAGAACATAAAACATAAATTATTTTAGTTAGTTTATTGGCTTAATCAGAACCTTTAACCTATATTCAAGACCATATCTAGGGGATACCAGGTTTGACCTCTCACCCCCGGAATTTTTGTCCGAATCATAAAAAAGGGGCAAAATACGTCTAAATATATTTTTGACACGTTTTGCAAATTTTTTTTTTCGTAAACCCTCTCCCTTGAACAAAAATCCTGGATACGCCCTTGCCTATTTTATATATGAATTTTTCTGTATTTTCAGTTTGTTCATAAATGCTAAGGATGGGTGTTGTGAAAGATTATTAACCGGTCATTTAGAGGAGGGTCGGAGATAATGGCTCTCCTGGGGCTATAAAAAAGGCATCATTTCACAACGAAATGGTAGATGTTCAGACCATAATCTTTTCCTCGCCACTTTTCTACTCCCACTAATGGTAGTTTGTATACAGTATACCTGTATTTTACAAAGCGTTTAACTGAAAATCGTCAGTTGGTTATAAAAAAGACGTATCTCTATAAGTTTAAATTTTCACAAGAGGAGAAAAAAAACCTCACAACAGTTTTTATTTTCCCTCTGATAACCGTAATAACAAAAACAGACTGATCTATTTGATTTTACATATCAATCTGTTTTTGTTTTACGGTTATTGGAGGAGAAATAAAAAAGTCGTGAGTTTTTTTTCGCTCTTCTGAAAATTTACAATTGTGGAGATACGTCCTTTTGATACCCAACTGATGAAATGCCTTTCATGGCCGTGGGGAGTTTATTGTTTGATTAGGGCAGGAACTCATTAATCACTGCATAAAAATTGAAGGCTTTCTAAAAATGACACAGAGGCTAGGCATAAAATAAGATAAAATATTGTTCAAAATATCCAAAATTCTCCATTTCCATTCCATGGAAGCAGTAACAATGCGACATGTGCAGAAAACGTGCGATTTAGCCGAAAGAGTCTCATTTATTAGTGGAAAACTGTCAAAATTAAAGGTCTAATGAACCTTTGTTTTCCATTGAACATTTTTGAAGTTTGGATAATTTGCGCCCTCCCATCTTTTACCTCATTAGGGTGTGCGCTCTAAGTAATTTTGTTGGATTTATGACTTTCTGCCCCAAATGGCTTTTGTTTACATTAGGATGAGAATTAACTTCTGAAGTTTCAAAGCTGCCTTTCGTCAGGTAAGAGTTGTATTTGCATTTTCCTAACTTAGCATATAAAACAGGAATTATGTCAAAACTTTTAATTGTTAAACTATGTTATAAATTATAGTCCATTTTATGAATTTGTCCATTTTTTCAACTTTTATTTCATGTCTTTGTTTTTAAACAAATAAATATGTATTCTCAACTTTCAGAGGCACGCGTGCCATAATCTTGGCAGTGTAAACCTAACTCATGAATTTACTGAATAGCAGTTATAGCATATAATTTTGGTTCCTTGTAAGTTCCTTACTTTCAGTTGAAAAAAAAACTTGTTTTTTTAAAGTTTGATTTGACAAAACTGATGTTGAATTCTTTAGTTTCTTTGCCTAAGCTTGACAAAGATCTTATTTTAAGGTTTGTTGAGATTTTTAAAACCTGAAAATGAAAATAAACTAATCTAAGAAATAAGATCAAAGATTTTCTGATGACAGTTAAGAGCGATGTTGAAACCTTTCCAAAAAAGGTTATTGCTTTGCAGTTTATGCAACATATCTGGAAAACTATTTCAAATAAACCGCGTCGTAATATTTCATTATATTTATAGATTATTTGAAAAAAACTACGTTTTCTAAAGAGTTAAAGAGGCTGAGTTACAAGGTCGAACCTTAAAACGTACAGGGATTAGGAGGCACAGTTGGGGGGCTACCACCCCCAAACCCCCCGCTTTCGCAGCCTTTAAATATAAAAAAATTTCTTTAAACTGAAAGTAAGGAGCGACATTAAAACTTAAAACGAACAGAAATTATTCCGTATATGAAAGAGGCTGTGCCCTCCTCAACGCCTCGCTCTTTACGCTAAAGTTTGACTTTCTCACAACTCTTTTTTTAAACAATAAAAACTTTAGCGTAAAGAGCGAGGCGTTGAGGAGGGCACAGCCTCTTTCATATACGGAATAATTTCTGTTCGTTTTAAGTTTTAATGTCGCTCCTTACTTTCAGTTTAAAGAAATTTTTTTATATTTAAAGGCTGCGAAAGCGGAGGTTTGGGGGTGGTAGCCCCCCAACTGTGCCTCCTAATCCCTGTACGTTTTAAGGTTCGACCTTGTAACTCAGCCTCTTTAACTCTTTAGAAAACGTAGTTTTTTTCAAATAATTTCTGCACGTTTTTGTACAGTTTATTACTTATTATTGCTTGACTAACTGTTAGCTGATCGTGTCAGGAGTTAAAGTTGGGGGGCTGCCGCCCCCAAACCCCCCGCTCTTGAACATTCTTGTGTTAAGGCTTTTAATTCCTGAATACTCAAATTACATCGTACAGGGTGCCTCCTAATCCCTGTACGTTTTAAGGTTCGAACTTGTGACTCAGCCTCTTTAACAGCCCCCCAACTGTGCCTCCTAATCCCTGTACGTTTTAAGGGTCGACCTTGTAACTCAGCCTCTTTAACTCTTTAGAAAACGTAATTTTTTTCAAATAATTTAAAAAAGTCAAAGTATATAAAAAAGTTGCTCTGATGGTGAATCGACCCCGGGGGGGCCGCCTGCAAGTCGGGAGTATCAGCCGCTGGACTATACAAACAAAGTAGTAATTGTTGTTTAGCAAATTGAAGCTCTTTTCGACGCAAGCACATTCTCAAAAATCTTGATATGTGTTTTTTGGAAAACAGGGAAGGAGTGATCAGATTGAGCTGAAATTTCGAGGATAAGCTCCCAGGCCACAGGAAAGCTTATCCTTTAAATTTCAGCCAGATCAGACAACGTTAAAGGGGGGGTGTGGTGGGAAAAATTAACATGGGCTAATATAGGAAAACAGGGTTTTTCGTAAATGTAAATTCGGGTGATAATTTTTTCGGTATGAAAATATCAAAAGGCCCTAAAAGATCGAATTCTTCTTCGAATGAGTCCTCATTCACCCGGATCCGTTGCCAACTGTGGCCTGTAGGCGTGGCTAAGAAAAAAAAGAACTGAATTTTAAGTGGCTAGCCTATATTTGGTTTTTGAAAACAGGGAAGGAGTGATCGGATTGAGCTGAAATTTCGAGGATAAGCTCCCGGGCCCTAGGAAAGCTTAACCTCTAAATTTCAGCCCAATCGGAAATCGTTAAAGGGGGGCTGTGTTGGGTGGGTCCAAACTTCCGGCCCAGTTTACCCCATGAAGATAAAGTCGGAGGAGGATGAAATTTTGCAAGTGTCTTAGTTTGAGCTTGGGCTACAAAATGCGATTACCGCCGTCTCTCTGCGACCTCTAGGACCTGAAATCGCTTAACATTGCGGTGGGTCGCCTCTTTATAGAGGCACAAGTGTGCCTCCGTGACTTTTTAATAACTACTGAAAACACACTACTGAAAGCTCTACTGAAAACACAAAACTAGCGCAGCACAGAAGCATTACGAGCAGAAAAATCCTTAAGTCACCTGCAACAAATAACAGACTAATTTATATTATTAATAATATATTATAATATATTAATAATAATATTATTAATTTCAATAGTCTTTCACCGGCCATAAAACCAATGAATTTTACTGCAAAATTTTAATTCTCCAAAAACCACAAGCAAGCTCGATTTTTAGTAAAGCACTAGTTTTTTAAAATGTTAAAAATATTGTGAGAAATTAGAAACCGACAAATCTATTTGGAACTAGCTCGTAAGCATCTTATTACATCAAACCCATCTTTTGAGTCCTTCAAGCCAAGGCGTAACAATATATACTACCTTGTATTTAAATGGGCTGAAACGCTAGTTTCATGACAAACACTTGTGATTTGTCTAGTACCACGAATTTACAAAACTTTTTAAACTAAAATAAAATGGTAAACATCAAGGTCGTATCCAGGCGGGGGGGGGGGGGTTTACCCGGTTTGAACCCCCCCCCCGAAATTTTTGACCGAGTCGAAAATAAGTCGAAAATTAGTAAAACCTACGTAAAAATCAGTAAAATTAGTCGAAAACTTAGTAAAAAATTAGTAACCCCCCCCCCCCGAAAAAAATCCTGGATCCGCCCTTGGTAAACATGCATTAAAAAATGCAAAATTTTCTCAGATCTTGAGAAAGTGATGAACCCACCAGGTAAAGACGGGTTTGGAGTTAATAGCAATTAACATATGAAAACAATTTAGAATAGATCTTTCGAACAACTAAGCAAAAAACTACCAAAATGTATATTCTACCATAAAAGAATACGCCAACTGTTCATCACGAGTCAAAAGGAAATCAAAAATCCTCCAAGACATCTCTCTTTATATATCATTAGTGGAACTTTCATTCTGGAAGGCTATATAGCCTAGAAGGGATTTTCATTATCCCTTAATATATGAGGGAATGATTTCGAATTGAACCTACGTTTCGGGAAGCCTATTTCGGAGTTACGTGAGGTGCGTCGACCACAATGTAGGTAATTGGACACCAACTGGTAAATTAGATATAGTTTATATGTGGTTCTTCCTTGTTTACTGAGATATTAATCCAAGGAGATGGGAAGGTTGAGAGATAAAACAAGAAAATATAGAAAGAGGCACTGTGAATGTACATATTAAAAAAAAAAAATCAACAATTCATTTTTGATAATGAAAAATTCTTGATTATTAAATTCTTGATAATTAAAAAATTCTTGATAATTAAAAAAAAAACTCTTTTGCATGCTTGATGAATGATCCGCATCGTTTAGAAGCCGATCTCCTGATTCTATGGCTTCGGCAAGGGTGCTATGTGTGGTCGGAGGCAAATCATCTGGCGCTTCCCGCGTTTCTCCCTCCCCCAGATTTCACTACGTACCTATTTGAAATTGGGTCGGCTCTGGCTGAGCTTAGAAAGTCACACCGCTGACCCCACCCTAAACCAAATAATCAGTGACAATTAAGATTCACCAAACCATAATGAAAAAAAAACTTCAAATAGCTCGATGTACTAAAATTACAGGAAACCAAAGAAAAGTAGTAAATTATGATGTGAGGGGGGCTATGGTGTCTGGAAACTCGAATTTATATATCTACCTGAATCCAGTAAAATAGATGTCATACTTATTAAGATTTCTTTTAAATAAAACTGACAGGAACAATTTGTAGCTGACTGGTGCTTTAGCCATAGTAGCCATTTAGTAGCCAAGGTCTTTTTTCCATTTAATAGCCGAAAGTAGGAAAGAGTATAGATTTCACATTTCAGATGAGGTTATAAATCTGAACAGAATATATGAACTAAACAGAAAATAAAAGGATTTATCGAGAAAATCCTACAAGATTATCACCCTTTTTGGAGGAGGGAACTCGGAGAATCCTGAATATACACTAAACATTCAGCTTCGAAAAAAGGTATTTTGAAAATTACAAATTCTAGAATAAAATTTTGAAATTAACTGAAGATACAAAAAATTATGTCGAAATTTGTAATTTCTTTTTTTGGGGGGGGAGGGGGAGAATAAAGTAAAGGCTCCTTAGTTTACACAAGGATTGTAGATGTCTTTGCCATATATAAATTAATATAAAGACGGGTCTCAATGGAATTCTACTGACCTACCAATAGATCCCTGCTATTTAAGATTTTTGAGGATTTGCTTTCTTTTCCAGTCTTAACTAGGGATGGCATTATAATAAGTCCACACAGACCAAATCATGTTAAACTGTGCTGGCTTAAGGCGGCTTTGCGGTGAGTTGTTAGTAGTAGTAGCTATCCTTTCTAGGGCTTTAATTTGAGAAAAGTTGAGATGGCTAGGGCACGTCTTGGAAATAAATGATGACAGATTGCCATAGATCGTCCTTTTTGGTCATCCATCTAGGGCCAAATAAGAAGAAGGTCGTCCCCCAATGGGGTGAGAAGATGTACTAAAAAAGAATTTAAAGGAAATTGGAACTTCTTAGGAGAGTTGTAAAGAGAGATTGGGACGGAGGACAAGTGTACCCAGCTGTGTTCGCCTCAGGTGGCTTAGTGCTGCAGGGAGTTGTTGTTAGTAGTAGTAGTAGTATATTGAAAAGCCCGATAGATTCAAATACTAAAAGAATTTGTATGACCAGCGGATCTTAGCTAGTCACTGTTGGAGATCCATTTTGTTCTACTCCACCCACTTCAACTAATTAATCAGTTTCAACGTTTAAGCCCCCTTTATAACGCTGTGCATATCTTTAAGTTTAGTTTATCACTGGTGATTTTTATTTATTTAATGAAGGGTAATAGTGAGATTTTGGAGGTTGTTTTTCAAGGAGAAATTTACCAACACAAAGTTATACCCTTATGTCTTTAATTTTTTTTTGTAATATTAGCATGCCTCTGTGGAAAAAAGTCCCTGGTTGACCACTACGACTATTACTACTACTGCTAACAACTCCAACACTAACTTGCCTGAGGTAGCACAGTTGAAAACCCTTCCTTAGATTTATGAAGGCCTCAGGAAGGAGCTTTGTCATATTTCATGTACAATCAATTCTGCAGGTTTGCACTGGAGTGGTGCCAATTTTTAGATTACATGACGTGTATTGAACTGCTTTGGAAGAATAAGTTTGAAAGAATACAGAAATAGTCTCCGAACTAAAATTATATCATATTAAGCCATGGTAATGAGAGGGGTCATGTATGGCTCTGAAGCGTGGGTGCTTCTAAAAATTACGGAGGAAATGTTAGGTGTTTTCCAGAGGAGCTGTCTTAGGATGATTTTGTCGATTCTCGTTTGACTGCCCCTTTATCACAAACAATAATATGTACAAAAACATGGTCCAGTCCCACTTTGAAGGGCTATTACAGAAGCAAGGTAAAGATGGCTAGGCCAAGTCTTACGGATGAAAGGTGAAATATTGCACTTTAGCCATCCATATAGGGCCGAAAAAAACCTTAGGTTGTCCTCGAATGGGCTGAGACAAGGTTATAAGAAAATATTTAAAGGAAATTGGGACTTTACGGGAGGGAGTTAAGAGTGTAGTTTTGAACAGATTGGGGTGGAGGACAAGCGTACCCTGCTCTCATTGACCTCAAGGGGCCTGATGATGCAATGACCTGTTTAATAGTACTCGATAGGAATATCGAGTTGTTTTTAATAAAATTTATTTAGGCATGTTTTGCATAAATGACTGCTTACTTTGGTATGGAAAGAGAAATAGGCGAAAACAATTTTTGCTACCAGAGTTTAGGGCGGTATAGAAACTGAAATTAGTTTTTCGTATAATTTTTTATTCTTGCCTAAAAGCAGCTGTCAACAATGTCTGCTTAAATTCATTAAAATCTCCGTCAGATGTTGCTCCGTCAGATTAGAATATTCCCAAATTAAAATAAAAAGGTGTGAAGGCTGCTACACTTTCCCCAAGAGTTCTCTTTTAAAGTAGCTGCTATCTTAGATATTCCGTCGGCTTGAAAAAATGGCCACGTATTTTGTTTATTTATCGGCATCTGCGGGGAGGGGTCTCCTTTGTTTCAAGGGTAATATCAGGCTTTCCTTTCGGCAGTTATCTCCTGCTTCACTGAAGAACAAAAGCTATGAACCTGGATGTCTGTGATACACTTTCTAATAAATTACAGGCTTAATGTTCCGTGACGAAGCAAGCGGTACTGAGGGGAAGGCTTAATATTTCGGCCCGATGATTCTATCCCGAGGAAAAGCATTTTAGAAACACATTATAAGAAAAAGGTAAAACTATGTATAAATTTTGTGCTTATCCAGGGAAAAGTCCTAAATATGAAAAGCAAAGCTATTTTACGTAGTGCACAACTTCCATTTAAAATGAGGATCTTAAAATAAAAGAGGTAATGTCTACAGTCTCAAAAGGGGAGTTTTCGCTCCGAAATTTTCCAACTTTTGAGAAAGATCCTTCAGATCTATATGCAGGAGAGATTGAAATTAACCTAGATGTACCTTTATATATACAAATATAGCAGGACTAGGCTTGCAATGTTGACCCTAAGAGGGCAATTTTTTAGAAATATTTTTAGTTTGAAATTAAAGATAATATTCTTAGGTTTATGTCAAAAAGGTTGGAAGGGGTGGGAGTATTCCTTGTGAGCTATAGTTTCAAATAAATCATCCCTTGAAACATTAAGGTGTTACGCACGACACGAAAAATCATTTGTAGCCTTTCATGTATGGGAATTTCGTATAAGTACGAAGAAGAACAATATTTATCGGCCCTATTTTACAAATTTTTGCTCAAGAAATAATCGTTTATAATAACTATTTTCTATGTTTCTTAGGATAAATTAAATTCTAAGCTTTAATTCACTAAATAATCTAGGAACAATTATCTAATAAAATATTAGAATCTTTTTCAAGATTTTCTAAAATTAAATGTAGTAGAAAACAAAAATGAAAAATAAAAGAAATAAAATTAAATACATTTGGCAAATTCCGAAAAAAAAGAAGGAAAACTGCTTCCTATTTTGGTACTGAGATAACCATGTACTTGAATGAAGATGTACCCTTACATGATATTTCAGCATCAAGCACGGTCACAAACTAACACAAGGAAAACAGAAGAAGTGAGTATAAGAAGACAGTTTGGATTGAAAATTAAATTCTCTTCAACTATTAAGCTAAAAGCAATGAAAGCATATGCATTTTTTTTGCAATTACTTAAACTGATTTACTGAAACACGATTTATGACAGTGAAAACTATGACAAAATTTGGATTTTGGAATGTAAGGACACTAAAACAGCTGACAAAACCTGAACAAGTACTCAGAGAGATGAAGAAGTACAAGCTAGATCTCCTTTCTCTGAGCGAAGTCAGGTGGATTGGATCTGGACAGAAACTACTAGGAGAGGGTTACTCGCTAACTTACAGCGGAAATGAATCCCGGCACCAGGCTGGAGTTGGGATAATGCTGTTTGACCGGGCCACTAAAGAACTAGTTGAATGGAAGCCAGACAGTGAGAGGTACTTACTTGCAAGAAGTGTAACCAACCATATGAAAATTTCAATCATTGCATGTTAAGCTCCTACGAATGATGCAGACAATACTGATAAGGAGTCATTCTACCAAGCTCTTTAGTCATTTACATCAGAAGTCTCATCACATGACCTTCTTTGTGGGGTTGGGGACTTCAATGCAAACTTCGTAGATAATTTCGGAGACCACACTGCCTTTCCATGACAATAAATAAAAGTTCAAATAGGGATAAAATCCTTTTAATAGACAGTGATGATGATAACAGTGATAGAAATTCACAAAAATACTGGATATTTCGGTCACATATGCAGTGACCGTCATCAGTAGTAAAACTAAACTAAAACAATTTAAAACAGTAGTTGATATATAAAATCAATTAAAACTACATATTGTTTAATTCTCTAATTCTTTACAAAGCAAGGGCCGAAGCTAGCCTCTTTGACCTTCTTGGATTTGGTTCACTAGCGTTCAATGATATAACACTTGGACAGAGGTCAACTACATTGGATGTCAACTACATAGAGGTCAATTCACCCAATGTAGTTGACCTCTGTCCAAGTGTTATATCATTGAACGCTAATGAACCGAATCCAAGAAGGTCAAAGAGGCTAGCTCTTCACTGTAGCTCTCACTAGCTAATCACTGTTATCATCATCACTGTCTATTAAAAGGATTTTATCCATATTTGAACTTTTATTTATCGTAATGCAAACTTCGGAGCAGAAAGATACTACTGTCTGCAAGTCCTAAGGAGACATGGTCTTGTTGAAATGAACAACAACGGAGCCCTCCTGCTAGATTATGCTCTGAGTAACGATCTTATAGTCGGCACAACTTATTTTGAACATAAAACCATCCACAAACAGTCATTGATCTCGCCAGAAGGAAGGACGAAGAACCAAATAGATCATCTCCTAATCTCAAGGCGATGGTGGACAAGTCTTCTGGACGTACGTGGCTTCACAGGGGCAGATGCCCAGTCGGACTACATCCTGATGGTAACAAAATTGAAAGTCAAGCTGAAAGCGCACAAAAATGTAAAATTGAATTCTGCAAAGCTTTATGATGTGAATAAGTTACACGTCCGAGAAACCCGAAGAAACTTCTGTATAGTTTCGAAGAACTCATTCGCTTTGCTTGAAATAGAAAACTGCAGAAACAGTCCGGAAACAGCATGGCTAAAAATGAAGACAACATACAATCAAGCTCCTGAGGATGTGCTCGGGTATAAGAAGAAACCGAAGGCAAGATGGATATCAGAAGAAACTTGGAGACTAATCAATGAGCGCAATGACTTAAGACAGCAAATTCTCTCTGCTGGTGGCGACAGACCTTCAGTCTTCGTAAATGTCCTGCATAGAATGAAGGACAAAGAAATCAAGAAGTTGGCAAAAGCTGACAAGCGGAGAATCTAGCCTAGTCTAGCCTTTTCTGTAGAAGAGAAGGCTAGACTAGCAGAGGAAGCAGCTAGAAAAAGAAACTCCAAAGCAGTTTACAGGCTCACAAATGAAATGCTAGGAGAGCTGCTCAGCCGATTCAACCAAGTAAAAGATGAGAGCGGAAATGTTCTCACCGAAACTGAGAAAATTGACGAGAGGTGGGTATCCCACTTCGAAAAGGTTTTAAGCAGACCAAGACCCACTGACCGAGAAAGTATTCCTTCTATGCCATTTCTTTACCTGAAAGTTGACGAAAATCCCCCAACTTCGGTGGAAATACATGTCGCAGTGAAGAAACTCAAGAATGGAAGATCACCTGGTGAAGACTGCATAACTTCAGAAATGATCAAGGTATCAGTGAGGACATGCCTCTCAGTGCAGATAACACTGATTGCAACAGTCTGGCAGTCTGAAAAGGTCCCTGGAAACTCGACCAAAGGGATAATTGTTAAGATATTTAAGAAAGGTGATGCACTTATCTGCTGCAACTGGCTAGGTGTAGACCTAATATCAGTACCAATTAAGGTCTTACAGGTAGACCTTGTTTTGACCTCATATTCACGCTCAGGACTCTGATAGAAGAAGCAAATCAGTGGTCCAACAAGATATACATGCTCTTCTTTGATTTTGAAAAGGCCTTCGATTCTGTGGACCGTGACACACTCTGGGAAATTCTACAGTATTATGGTGTCCCCAAGAAAATAATAAGCTTGGTCATGGCCTTTTACGAAAATATGGAATGTTGTATAAAGACAGAGAATGGAGCAACTAGATACTTCGAAATTAACAAAATCCTATCGGGCCTCGACTTTGAGGATTATGTGGCACTTCTGGAAAGGACAAAGCAGCGACAGCAGAAGCTCCTTAACAAAGTGAGCGTTAAAGCGGGGGAATTCGACCTGAAGATCAAAATAGAGAAAACTAAATCAATGGCAATATCAGGCCGCCAGTCAACCTCCTGCACAAAAATCACAGAGTCGGAGAAGTCTAGGAATATCAGTACCTCGAAAGCTGGGTTAAATTGACAGGAGAGGTGCAAAATGAAGTCAAGAGAAATATTGGCATGGAAAACGCTTCTTTCAACAAACCTAAGCCAGTATGGAAATCAAAGAATTACTCGCTTGCACTAAAGCTACGACTTCTTAGTAGCAAAGTTTTGTTCGTGTTATTGTATGCCAGTGAATGCTGGAAACTAGGTGTTGGGACAGAGAAAATACTTACAGCTTTTCAAAATATGCGCATGAGATGCATGCTAAATATCGATTGGGTCAAAAAGCAACATCGAGGTCTGCAAAGGAACTGGCCAGCCGCTTATTACTGAAGTGATTAAGAAGAAGAGATGGAGCTATTTTGGCCAGGTCCTCCGGATGGAGGACTCCAGAATCCCGTACCAGGTTCAACAATGGCAGCCGCGTGGGCGTCGACAGAGGGGAAGACCGAGAAACACACTCAGACGAAGGTACGATCGTTATCTACCGTCGTACTCACACATCACTACAACCCCAGTGGGACGATGTACTCACCACGGCGCCAATACGTGACGTTTATCGAGGCTTCGTCGATGACCTATGCGCCACAGATGGCTCAGGAGGACCCAAGTTCTAAGTACTAAGTAAACTGATTTTGTTGTTTGGAAAACAGAAGAAATGATTATAAAAAGACAGATTTGATTGAAAACTAATTTCTTTTCAACTATTCACTGCTTTAATAAAATATGATCAAATAATATGAATTTTTTTACAATTACTTAAGCTGATTTTGTTGTTTGGAAAATAGGAGAAATGATTATAAAAAGACAGTTTTGATTGAAAACTAATTTCTTTTCAACTATTCACTGCTTCAATGAAAATAATGATCAAATAATATTCGTTTCTTTACAACTGATTTTGTTGTTTGGAAAACAAGACAAATAATTATAAAAAAAACATTTTTGATTGAAAGATAAATACCATTCAACTATTAAATATAATAAAACTACTGATTCAAATCACAAAAATTACCTACTCAGGATAAAGTTACAATTTTACAAATAAATACTAGTCTCTCCAGTCACAGATCAGTATCAAAGCAGAAAGGACAAAATAAATCATCAGATGGGACACCCATTAGGAAAATAATTAGGAGATGGTAAGGAATAGACAAAGTAGGCTATTTCATGTAATTTATTTTTTTTTTCTTAGTATGTGTTGACTTGAATTGCGTCCAGTTTGGTTGCTAATAAGTAGATGCTTTTCATTTTTGTCTGGCGTTAAAATTTATGTTTTATTGTCACTGAGAGGAGAACTAAAAAAGAAAGTAAAAAAATTTATCACCTGATGCTACAAAATCTTCAACTCTTAAATTCGTCTAGCCTTTGACCTAGCACTGCTTCTTTTCCAAAAATAAATGATAGGTTTAAAAGTAAATATAAGAAATAGAAAGCATTTTTATTTTTGTATTAATTTACACCTTTTACTATGCTAATATAGAAAAGAGATATCCCTATGGCCTTCCTTGGGGTAACTACTTTATATCTGTCAGTCCAGCTGTACTCTTATGACCTTATGACCTCTGTCATGCAAACT
Organism: Artemia sp. Qi Xiang Cuo; assembly: GCF_049724085.1. Taxonomy (NCBI): domain Eukaryota; kingdom Metazoa; phylum Arthropoda; class Branchiopoda; order Anostraca; family Artemiidae; genus Artemia; species Artemia sp. Qi Xiang Cuo. The sequence continues at coordinate 77,972,639 of NC_142798.1, forward strand.
TTATAGATCAGTTAACAAACTGTCATTAGATAGCCTATAGCCCGAACAATTGATATTGGGAATTGAATCTTGCTCTAAACGGCCTAATATGTTATTTGGTAGGATCACAGACAATTATCTTGATGCAAATATGCTATCTAGAAAGAAAACATACGTGTTTAGAGAGAATATTGTCTTTATTGATCACCTTGCTTTCTTCCTGGCTTTGTTTGCCTTGAATATACACTTCTCATTTCCACTTTGTATATACTCCTATTTACATAGGTTAATAGAAGAGCTTTTGATTGTTTAAGAATAAGGGAAAGTCCTCCAAATCTTGATTAATAGTCTGTGTTCCTGTTAAAAATTTTCTTCTAACTTGGAAGCAGAAACGTTCTTGGAAGCAACTAACTTGGAAGCAGAGAAGCAGAAACGGGAGAATGTTAAAAAAATGCTGATACCTTAAATTAGTCAGCAATTAATTATGAAAATGAAAAGTGTAGAAGCAATTAATCTTAAATAACAACAGAGCTTTGTGGCTCATCTCAGCACAGGTCTTCAAAATTCTAAACAGTTTGGAAGAAGAAACTGAACACAAATTATCAGAACTTGACAATTGCTATACAGGGATATAGTCTCAAAAGGCTGTCGCTGACAAGGAAAAATCTGCAAAAAAATTAATTGCGGGTCAACGGGTGTTTTCGGTTGTGTAAAACTATAGGGTGTGTATAAAATCTTCTTTTGAAATAATTCATTCTGATTACGGACAGTGTTGCCCCCCGGTGAAAAAATCACTAGATTTTAATAATGTTTTGGTTGATTTGGTAGTTTTCATCAAAATTCTAGTTATTCATGTGCTGATTTAGTGACTTTTTATTTAGGCAATATATGAAAAATCATTAAGAGATACTGATAAATCACTAGGGGTGGCAATCCTGTTGCAGGTGAGCCTTAGGCTTTGGATGTGAGCTGGATGGAAATCATCCATCCATGTTTTCATGCTGGATTTATTCAGCAAAGTGTATTTTTGCTTCCATCCTTCTCTTATCCATCTCTTGTTGAAATTGGAAAAGAGCCTAGTTCAACTCTGCCTGAGATCAGAGTAGAACGAGATGGAGAAATCCATCTTTTTGTTGAGCGAATGGTTGTTTTCACGAGGATGGGAGGTGAACAAGAGTTCAACTCCCATCCTTGTGAAAATGGACCCTTAATAGAAAGAAGCCAAAATGAAAGAGCTTACACCCGGTGAAGCATGTTGGAGTTGGACAACCTGGCGAACCATGATATGGTAGAGTGGAAATGGGTGAGACATTGTGGAATGTGAAGTGAGGTAGCCTAACCTAAAGTAAAGTGGTGCTACATGGTAGAAATTTTTACACCGTGGTGGAAGCCTGAATTGGGTATGGATCGCAGTTTATCGTGGTGGAGGTTGAAATGAATATAGTATGGCGAACGCAAAAACTTCAGAAAGACCAGGAAGACATGATTCCTGGCTATCAAACCAAATAGTTTATGGGTTGAAAGATGATAGACTGCTGAAAATCGTACCTTTTGGTAGTAATTTTAGGAGGATAGTACAGTAGAGACGGGAGGAGGATTATATTAGTATTAGGAGGAGGATAGTATAGGCGGCTCTCCTTCTGGGGACAAACAAGAAGCAGGACGCCTTCAAAATGGGATGGAAAGAGATTTTAAGAGAGGGTTTAAAGGAGACTGAAACTTTATCAAAGAAAGCTACAATTAAGATTGAAAAGATTGGAGTGGAGGGGGGGGGTGAATGTACAGCTGTTTCAACCTCAGATGGATTGATGTTCCACCCAGTGCTTGCTAGTTGTAGTAGTGGTTCTTTCAGTCCTTTTTAGGCGAATAGATTATCTTTCGGTATACTAATTACGTTCGAAGTTTTTACTTTTTAAAATTATATAATACAAATCCAAAATGTACCTTAAAACCCTGCTCAAATTGATGAAATTCTGTTTCCAAAGCCAGGCATTTCAAAGTAGCAGACACAAACAAACCTGAAATCCCGATTTCAAAAGTCTGATTAACAGAAAAAATCCCTTTTATGTCTTTTAATAATTCAACATCGTAACTTTTTATTCCAGGATGTTGCTTTAAATCTGGATAGAGTAGTATATATTTGACAAAAAATTTAAGTTTCCAACATAAATGTTTTGAAAACTACGATAAAATAATAACATTTTATCATTTGTTTTTATCATTTAAATATTATGATAAATATTTTGATAACGATAATTTGACAAATATACACACATACATTTATTTATGGAGCATAAATAGAGAAACAACTTTGAAAAAAAGCGCCAAAAAAGGCCCATTAAACAGAATATATTACAAACTATAGGGTAAAATTATTGAAATCTCTAAAAAATTTCGGAGGGAAGGAAAACGTCATAGTTTCAAGTATCAAGAAGGGTCCTTGGGAAAATCCCATTGTTAGGGAGATATCCAAGTAAAATGTGTTTTATATATATATATATATATATATATATATATATATATATATATATATATATATATATATATATATATATATATATATATATATATATATATATATATATATATATATATATATATATATATATATATATATATATATATATATATATATATATATATATATATATATATATATATATATATATATATATATACTGGGCCATGCACAGAGGAGGGGGGGGGTTTGCGAATGGTTTTTTTGCATCCTTTGCATCCCTAAGTTAAAACTTAGGTCTTAATTTCAAGTTGGCCTAGTTCTAGGTCAACTAAGACTTAGGTCTAAGTTTTGACTCGTCTTCTATGATGAATTGAACTGGATAGAAATCGGAACAGATTTAAATCCATTAAATAGAACTAGGCTGAACAAAATTAAGAAACAATTTTTCGCTATACTAGGTGATTCACAAGGAAAAGTTTTAGCTTGATCTCCGAGACGAGACACACAACAGTGTATGCTTCCCAAGCCCCGTATGAAATGCGTATTCTATGTATATCATCTTTTAGTGAGGCGTGCAGAGTATATACAATCAAACAGTTCGGGGTAACGAACATTTCGTTTTATAGAGGAAATAAAGTAAAACTAGTGGTGTTCCCTGCTCAACGAACCGCTCTTTACGTTAATTTTTTTATAGTTTTATAAAGCAGAGTTGTGAGAAAGAGTCAAACTTTAGCGTAAAGAGCGGGGCGTTGAGCAGCGAACAGACTCTTTCATATAAAAAATAATTTCTGTTCTTTTTAAGTTTTAATGTCTCTTCTTACTCCCAGTTAAAAAAACTTGTTTTTTTTTTATTTTCTCTATAAAAAGAAATATTCAATTCCCCTCAAAAACCAACGGACTCTGATTGTATGGTAAAAGAATGTTCGCTTCTTACCCATTTGTATAGCATCCCGTAATTGTTTCAAGGCTGCTGATTGACTACGAGCTACAGACACTTACCAATTATACAAATTAAGATGGTAAGAGTATAGAATGAATCTATTTCAATGTTGTCAAGTCCTTTGTTTTGGGGCACAAAGCTGTGCACTTTTACCTTTGAACGGATGATTAATTAAAGCTTCTTATGACGATTTTCATAATTAGACTGGATATACCATGGAAAAAGAAACAGTAGAATGATGCAATTGATCAATCTAAAGATAATGCTAGAACAATAATTCCACAATTACGAAAAGTCTTATAATCTTGGCTCCATGTAGTCGAATCCTTGTTGCCATAGAAACAGAAAAAGAGTCCATTCTAATAGAACAATTTCTGCAGTTTAGGAGAAAATTAAGCAACATTTAGAGACAGGTATCTAAAGTCGTTCCATATAATTCATTTTAGAGATGCCTTTTTGCGCTCTGATTTAGGATTAATCTCTTAAAGACTTGCAACGATTCTTTGCTTTGGATATTACTACTGCATCTAACAACTCATTACAGCACAATGCTACTTGAGGCCAACACAATAGCTCACGCTTTTCCTAGGCCAAATCACGGGTAGCGCAATAGCGCTGCCTAAATAAAGAACGATGTGGACAAAATGTATTTTTTAATTCTTTTTTTTCTGGTTTCTTGGTCTTAGACCAGGGCACTTCGTATCGACGGAGTTGTCGTAGAAACTTCGTACAGGGCTCACTCGATTGTAAATTGGAGGGGTTAGTACCCTTTTTAATAGTCGAAAGTGATTGGAAGGCATCTAACACCCCTTCCACGCCCACCATTTCCCCAAACACATCCAATCAAAATTTTGACTTAGCCATTTTGTTCAGCGTAGTTGATTTCCTGATAGAAATTAGACACTCCCCCACAGCACTCAGGGCAACGGCTGTAAGTCATGCCCTGGGGGCATATAAGGTTTTTATAGAAAGTGTTGTCGTAGGAACTTCAGAAAAGACTTGTTCGATTGGAAATTCAAAGGGCTAGTGTCCTTTTTAATATTCAAAGGTGATTGGAGGGCAAATAACGCCCCTCTCACCCCCACCTTTTCCCCAAACACATACAATGAAAATTTTGAGAAAGCCATTTTGTACAACGTAGTTGAAAGTTTTGGAAATTAGGTCTTTGAGGATGACCCCCCCCCCCCAACAATCCTCAGGCAAGAGCTGTAAGTTATGCCCTGGGGGCATATAAGGTTTTTTATATAAAGCGCTGTCATAGAAACTTCAAAAAGGGCTCATTTGATTGGAAATTGAAATAGCTAGTGCCCTTTTTAATAGTCGAAAGTTATTGGAAGGCAACTAACAACCCTTTCCCGCCCACCATTTATCCAAACGCATCCAATCAAAATTTTGAGATAGCCATTTTTTTCAAAATAGTTGAAAGGTCCGGAAATTATAATCTAAGAGGATGACACTCCCCCCAAAGCCCTCAGGGGAAGGGTGTTAAAAGTTTTACAAATTAGGTCTTTGAGGATTAAACCCCCTCAGAGCCCTCGGGGCAAGGGTTTTAAGTCATGACTGGGGGCATATAAGGTTTTTATACACAGTGATGTTGTTGAAACTTCAAAAAGGGCTCATTCGATTGGAAATTAGAAGGGCCCTTTTTCATAGTCGAAAGTGATTGGAGGATAACTAACACCCCCCTCACACCTAACGTTTCCCCAAACACATTCAATCTGAATTTCGAGATAGCCATTTTGTTCAACGTAGTTAAAAAGTCTGGAAACTATGTCTTTGAGGAACACACTTCCCCCACAGACCTAGGGGCAAGGGTTTTGATTTATGCCCTGGGGCATATAAGTTTTTTTTTTTATAGAAAGCATTGTCGTAGAAACTTCAAAAAGGAATCATTCGATTTGAAATTGAAACGGCTAGTGCCCTTTTTAATAGTCGAAAGTGATTGGATGGCCTGAACGCCGCACTCACGCCCACAATTTCCCAAAGAACATCCAATCAAAATTTTAAGATAGCCACTTTGTTCAACGTAGTTAAAAGGTCCAGAAATTATGTCTTTGAGGATGCCAGCCCCCTCACAGCCCTCAGGTCAAGGGTTGTAAATTATGCCCTGGGGCATATAAGGTTTTTATAGAAAGTGTTGTCGTAGAAACTTCAAGAAGGGCTCATTCGATTGGAAACTGAAAGGGCTTGTGCAGTTTTTAATAGTCGGAACTGATTGGAGGGCAACTAACCCTCCTCTCACGCCCACCATTTCCCCAAACACATCCAATCAAAATTTTGAGATAGCAATTTTCTTCAACGTAGTTGAAAGTTCTTGAAATTAGGTCTTTGAGGATGACCCCCCCCCCAGCCCACAGGGCAAGGGTTGTAAGTTATGCCCTGGGGCATGTAAGGTTTTTATTGAAAGCGTTATCTTAGAAACTTCAAAAGGGCTCATTCGATTCGAAATTGAAAGGGCTAGTGCCTTTTTAATAGCTGAAAGTGATTGGAGAGCAACTAACGCCCCTCTTACGCTAACCATTTCCCCAAACACATCCAGTCAGAATTTTTGAGATAGCCATTTTATTTAACGTAGTTGAAAGTTCTGGAAATTAGGTCTTTGAGGATGACAACCCCCTCATAGCCCTCAGGGCAAGGATTGTAATTTATGCCCTGGGAGCATTTGAGGTGTTTACAGAAAGCTCTGTCGTAGAAACTCAAAAAGGGTTCATTCGATTGGAAATTGAAAGGTATACTGCCTTTTGTAATAGTCGAAAGTGATTGGAAGGCTTGACATTCTTATAGTAAGGATTGATGCGGGTACAATGTTTTTTTTTTTTTTTTTTTTTTTTTTTTTTTTTTTTTTTTTTAGACCAGGGCACTTCGTATCGAACGAGTTGTCTTAGGAACTTCGAAAAGAGTTCATTCGATTGAAAATAGAAAGGGCTAATGCCCTTTTTGATAGTTGAAAGTTAAATGAGGGCAACTAGTCCCCCTCCCACGTCCGCCCTCACATTTGCCCATTATGTTTAAGAACTAAATGTTGCCTTAAGATTAGATCAAAATGCGCTGTCCTAATGCTAATGCCAAATTAGGCATCTCAGCAGTATCCCAAGAACGACTTATATTCAAAATTCCGGGGCCACTTCTGGTCTTAAAATTTAACCAAATCAAAATAGCGCAAGTGTATCCAAGCTATCAAAAAAAGTAAACATATTTTTTTGGGAATTATATCAATGTCGACATTATTCCGATTCAGGACATTCATAGCAACATATATATGAGTAGAAGGGCCTTATTGAGTCCGATCCCTCACCCCTGCTGCCACCTATAACTTTTTTGCACTCCAAATAAGGGCATAGCCTCCCCAGGGAGAATGATTGCGTAATCGGTCAATGACCTGTTTTTCCAAGGTCGATTTATTTGATGTTTCTATGTGTAATAACTCCGGAACGAAGGTTGCACATGCGCATTGAATTCTAACGGGAACAATGTTATTGATCTAGGACTCGAGGGGGAAGTGAATTTCCGAGAACTTGATTGCGTAATCAAAGTGTGTCAACAACAACAACATCGACCTTGACATTCGCTGAGAGCGTGCACTTACAACAACAACAACATCGACCTTGGAACACCTGTGCTGTCAACCTCAATTCACCTATCGTGAATCAATAATTCCCCTTAGAAACAACAAATTAATTCCCCTTTCTTGACAGATCAATCAACCAATGACATTATCTGTCAGACTTTAAAAATTTTCGCATAGAAACGATTCTCCAGGAATAGATCCAAGTCATTAATGTCTTTGCCTCGGAAACAACTCTTTTGGTCGAACTCCAAAGGATATTAATAGCCAAAGGCCATGGAAACAATTCTCCAAGAAACATCTTAGCGATGAATTGTTTTAGCGCGGGAATCAGGTTTCTTATTAATTTGAAATGCATTAGCGCAGAGATGCCAAAAACAAAAGGAACACGCTGAATTACGTTTAGGGATTATTTGGGCGAAACTGTTTTAGACAGGTTATGGAACTATTTCGGCGAAACAGTTAGAGACATTTTAAAAGATGATTTTTGAAGAGATTTTAGAAGAGAATTTAATGGTGAAACTCTGTGCTCGTTATAATACACAAGTTTCATTTGAACAGTGTTGTGAGGTCCTCTAGCCCAACCCCAAAGGGTTGCAATCCTCCTACCCAAACCCCGAAGGAAACCCCCGGTCCTCAAAGGTCCCCCAAGTTCCTAAAGGGCCACTGGCGCCCCCCAAGGCCCACCCAGACCTCCAACGGCCATCCCCGGGCCCCCCAAAGGCCCATCGAGCTCCCAAAGGACCAACGGGGTCCCAAAGGCCCTCCACCGGTCCCCAACTTCCCCCCCAGCCCCCCCAATGCCCTACCTGTGCCCCCAACGCCCGCCCAGTGCCCCCAACGCCCGCCCCCGGCCCCCCAACGGCCCCCGGACCAGAGAAGCGCTGCCGGGATGCGCCGTGGGCCAGGAAAGCGCCGCAGGACGTGCCGCAGGGATGCGTCGCGGGTCAGGAAAGCGCCGCAGGGGATGCGCCGCAGGGAGGCACCGCAGGAAAGCGCCGCAGGATGCGCCGCAGGGATGCGCCACAAAAAAAGTGAACTAAAAAGTAAAAATTTCGAAATGGTAGCACCACCCCACCTGGTACGGACTCCCACCGGTCCGGCATGGTTTCTCACCTGCCCCGGGGACCCCCAACTGACCCAACACTCCGCACGGGCCCCCGGATTCCCCCCCCGGCTGCTCACAGACCCCCCAACGGCCCCTCGACATTTTTTTAATACTGTTTTATGGCTTTATTATATCTTTTTAGAACAAGTTCCAGAACCTATTTTCCAGATCCACTTTTCAGAACAACTTCAGAGCAAGTTACTTTCTTAATGTCCCTCCTAAACCCATTTTCTAACTTGAAGTATTTATCTTTTTCACCCACAACTATACTTTACAGATTTGGATACCTCAACACCAAGAAATATTTTTCAAAAGTCATTTCAGAGCAAGTTACTTTCTTAATGTCCCTCCTAAACCTATTTTGCAACTTGAAGTACTTATCTTTTTCGATCACAACAATACTTTACAGCTTTTTGGATACCTCAACACAAAGAAATACATTTCAAAGACCATTTCAGAGCAAGTTACTTTCTTAATGACCATCCTAAACCCATTTTCCAACTTGAAGTACTTATCTTTTTCACCCACAACTATATTCTACAGGTTTTTGGATACCTCAACACCAAGAAATACTTTTCAAAGACAATTTCAAAGCAAGTTACTTTCTTAATGTCCCTCCTAAACCCATTTTCCAACTTGAAGCACTTATCTTTTTCACCCAAAACTATACTTTACAGCTTTTTCGGTAACTCAACACCAAGAAATACTTTTCAAAGACAATTTCAGAGCAAGTCACTATCTTAATGTCTCTCCTAAACCAATTTTCCAACTTGAAGTACTTATCTTTTTCACCTTCAACTATACTTTTCAGCTTTTTCGGTACCTCAAAACCAAGAAATACCTTTCAAAGACCATTTCAGAGCAAGTTACTTTCCTAATGTCCCTTCTAAACCCATTTTCCAACTTGAAGTACTTATCTTTTTCACCACAACCATATCATACAGCTTTATGGATACCTCAACACCAAGAAATACTTTTCAAAAACCATTCAGAGCAAGTTACTTTCTTAATGTCCCTCCTAAACCCATTTTCCGACTTGAAGTACTTATTTTTGTCATCCGCAACTGTAGTTTACAACATTTTGGTTATCTCAAAACCAAGAAATACTTGTCAAGGATAATTTCAGAGAAAGTTGCTTTATTAATGTCCCTCCTAAACCCATTATGCAATTTTAAGTACTTATATTTTTAATCACAAATATACAATAAAGCTTTTTTGTTACAGCAACACTAAGAACTAATTATCAAGGACCAATTAAGAGCAAGTTGCTTTCTTAATGTCCCTCCTAAACCCATTTTCCAACTTGAAGTACTTATCTTTTTCACCCACAACTATACTTTACAGCTTTTTGGATACCTCAACACCAAGAAATACTTTTCAAAGACCATTTAAGAGCAAGTTACTGTCTTAATATCATTTCTAAGCTAATTTTCCAAACGGGATTACTTATCTTTTTAACAAAAATCTCAACTTGACAGCTTTTTGGATACCACATCGCCAAGAAATACTTTTCAAATACCATTTCAGAGATACTTATTTTAATAATTTCAATACTAAACCCATTTTCCAACTTGAAGTACTTATCTTTTTCACCCACAACTATACTTTACAGCTTTTTGGATACCTCAACACCAAGAAATACTTTTCAAAGACAATATCAGAGCAAGTTACTTTCTTAATGACACTCCTAAACCCATTTTCCAACTTTAAGTACTTATCTTTTTCATAACAACTATACACTACAGATTTTTGGATACCTCAAAAACAAGAAATACTTTTCAAAGACCTTTTCAGAGAAAGTTACTTTATTAATGTCCCTCCTAAACCCATTTTCCAACTTGAATTACTTATCTTTTTCACTCTCAACTATACTTTACAGCTTTTTGGATACCTCAATACCAAGAAATACTTTTCATAGACCATCTCAGAGCAAGTTACATTCTTAATATCCCTCCTAAACCCATTTTCCAACTTGAATTACTTATCTTTTTCACTCACAACTATACTTTACAGCTTTTTGGTTACCTCAACACCAAGAAATACTTTTCAAGGACCATTTCAGAGCAAGTTACTTTCTTAATCTCACTCCTAAACCCATTTTCCAACTTGAAGTACTTATCTTTTTCACCCACAACTATACTTTACAGCAAGTTCTCTTCTGAACTTTACCAAAGAACACACTTCAATGCTAATTTCTCCAGAGAAAACAAAAATCTTCCACTTCAGTTCTTAATTTCACAAAGACATAAAGAAATTTAAATTTCAATTCTAAATTTTTCGGTGGAAGATGGAAAAATTAATACCATACTTGTAAATATTGTGATTGAATATGAACAGTTCTTGCCAGAATTAAAATTTTGTCAATAACGTGAAGAAGAGTAAAAGTTCTTTACTGAACCTTACACAAGAACAAACTTCAATTCCAATCTCTCCAGAGAAAATAAAAATAATCCACTTATGTTCATAATTTCACAAAGACAAAGAAAGTTGAAGTTCATTTAAAAATTTTTCGGTGGAAGATGGAAAAAGTAATACCATACTTGTGAATGTTTTCCCGGAAGATAAAAAGTTCTAGTTCAATTTACAATTTCATCAACGAAGTGAAGAAAAGTTCAAGTTCTCTACTGAATTTTACTAAAGAATACAATACAATTCTAATGTCTCCTAATAAAATACAAATCTTCCACTTAAGGTCTTTATTTCACAAAGACATAAAGAAATTTAAAGTTCAATTCTAAATTTTTCGGGGGAAGGTACAGAAAGTAATACAATAAAGGTAAATATTTTCATGTACGATAAAAAGTTCTAGTTCAATTTAAAATTTTCTCAAAGAAGTGAAGAAAAGTTCAAGTTCTCTTCTGAACTTTACCAAAGAACACAATTCAATGCTAATTTCTCCAGAGAAAATAAAAATCTTCCACTTCAGTTCTTTATTTCACATAGACATAAAGAAATTTAAAGTTCAATTATAATTTTTGATGGAGGATGGAAAAAGTAATACCATACTTGTGAATATTTTCCCGGAAGATAAAAAGTTCTAGTTCAATTTAAAATTTACTCAACGAAGTGAAGAAATGGTCAAGTTCCCTTCTGAATTTTACTAAAGAACACAATTCAATTCTAATTTCTCCAGAGAAAACAAAAATCTTCAAATTAAGTTCTTTATTTCACAAAGAAATAAATAAATTTAAAGATCAATTCTAAATTTTTCGATAGAAGATATAAAAAGTAATACTATACTTTTGAATATTTTACCGGAAGATAAAAAGTTCTAGTTCATTTTAAAATTTACACAACGAAGTGAAGAAAAGTTCAAGTTCTCATCTGAATTTTACTAAAGGACACAATTCAATTCTAATTTCACCAGCGAAAATAAAAATCTTCCACTTCACCTATATGTTTCACAAGGACAAAAAGAAATTTAAAGTTCAATTCTATATTTTTCGATGGAAGATAGAAAAAGTAATACCATACTTGTGATTAGTTTCACTGAAGATAAAAAGTTCTAGTTCAATTAAAATTTTCTCGATATAGTGAAGAAAAGTTCAAATTGTCTTCTGAACTTTACCAAAGATCACACTTCAATTCTAATTTCTCCAGAGAAAATAAAAATATTCCACTCCAGTTTTAAGTTCCCCAAAGAAATAAAGAAATTTAAAGTTCTATTCTAAATTTTTAGACGAAAGATAGAAAAAGTAATACTATGATTGTGATTATTTTCCATGAAGATCTAAAGTTTCACTTTATTTATAATTTTTCTTAAATTTGGTTCTGATTTTTCTCAAAGAAATAAAAAATTTAAAGTTCTGTTCCAAATTTTTCATAGAAGATAGAAAAAGTTATACATTGATTGTGAATATTCAACATGAAGATATGGAACTCCACTTTAATTCAGAGTTTTCTCGAAGAAGTGCAAAATGTTCAAGTTCTCTTCTGAATTTTCTTAAAGAAGAGAAAAAGTTAACTCAATTCTGAATTTTACCCATGAAAATGAAAAAACCTTCCACTTCAGTTCAAAATTTCTCAAAGACATAAAAATTTAAATTTCAGTTCTAAACTTTTCTGTAGAAGATAGGGAAAGTTATACTATGATTGTGATTATTTTCCAGTGAAGATAAAAAGTTTCACTTTAATTCTAATTTTCTTAAATTCAGTTCCGATATTTTGCAAAGAGATGAAAAATTTAAATTTCCGTTCCAAATTTTTCATAGAAGATAGAAAAAGTTATACATTGATTTTGAATATTCGACATGAAGATAAGGTGCATCACTTTAATTCTGAGTTTGCTCGAAGAAGTGCAAAATGTTCAAGTTCTCTTCTGAATTTTCTTAAAGAAGTGAAAAAAGTTCGCTCAATTCTGAATTTTACCAATGAAAATGAAAAAGCTTCCACATCAGTTCTTAATTTCTCAAAGACATAGAAAATTCAAAGTTCTCTTCTAATTTTTCCAAGAAAATAAAAAGGTTCCACTTAACTTCTGGTGTTTTCTCAAACAGATGAAAAATTTAAAGTTCTATTCTAATTTTAAATTAAATTTTATCTCCTTTGTCTTATGGTTTTACCCCTCAAACTTTTAAATTAGAAAATGAGTGACTCGTTCTATTATTAAAGGCAATCGTTCAAACTCGTTCATCTAACCTCCAAAACAATAGGTTAGGCATAAATAAATATTAATAAATAAATAGAAACATTTCTACATGTTTAAGTTAGATTAGGTTAGATTAACTTATCATGAGCGCTCATGATAAGATAACCTAAACTTTTCTGGCAAGTATGGTTAGAATAGGCCAGATTAAGTTAGGTTAGATTAGGTTAGGTTAACCTACGTACACTTCACTTAGGTTAGGTGAGAGTCAGGCAAAAAGTTAGGTGTATGATTAGGTTAGGTTAGATTAAGTTAGGTTAGATTAAGTTAGGTTAGGCTAGGTTAGCCTTTTGTAAAAATTCAGAAGAGATCAAAAACTTTTCTTCACTTTGTTGAGAAAATTTGGAACATTATTTTAAATTTTTTCATCCCCTTGAGAAAAATCTGAACCGAAGTGGAAAATTTTTATATTATTTGGAAAAAAAGAATTGATTAAAAACTAATTTATTTTTCATTGAGAAAGTGGGTGAAAAAGAAAAGTACTTCAAGTTGCAAAATGGGTGTAGGAGGGACATTAAGAAAGTAACTTGCTCTGAAATGGTCATTGAAAAGTATTTCTTAGTGTTGAGGTAACCAAAATGTCGTAAACTACAGTTGAGGATGAAAAAAATAAGTACTTCAAGTCGGAAAATGGGTTTAGGAGGGACATTAAGAAAGTAACTTGCTCTGAATGGTTTTTGAAAAGTGTTTCTTGGTGTTGAGGTATCCAAAAAGCTGTATGATCTGGTTGTGGTGAAAAAGATAAGTACTTCAAGTTGGAAAATGGGTTTAGGAGAGAAATTAAGAAAGTAACTTGCTCTGAAATGGTCTTTGAAAAGTATTTCTTGGTGTTGAGGTATCCAAAAAGCTGTAAAGTATAGTTGAGGGTGAAAAAGATAAGTACTTCAAGTTGCAAAATGGGTTTAGGAGTGACATTAAGAAAGTAACATGCTCTGAAATGGTCTTTGAAAATTATTTCTTGGTGTTGAGGTATCCAAAAAGCTGCAAAGTATAGTTTTGGGTGAAAAAGATAAGTACTTCAAGTTGGAAAATGGGTTTAGGAGGGACATTAAGAAAGTAACATGCTCTGAAATGGTCTTTGAAAAGTATTTCTTGGTGTTGAGGTAACCAAAAAGCTGTAAAGTATAGTTGTGGGTGAAAAAGATAAGCAATTCAAGTTGAAAAATAGGTTTAGGATGGATATTAAGAAAGTAACTTGATCTGAAATGTTCTTTTAAAAGTATTTATTGGTGTTGAGGTAACCAAAAAGCTGTAAAGTATAGTTGTGGGTGAAAAAGATAAGTACTTCATGTTGGAAAATGAGTTTAGAAGGGACATTAAGAAAGTAACTTGCTCTGAAATGGTCTTTGAAAAGTATTTCTTGGTTTTGAGGTATCCAAAAATCTGTAAAGTATAGTTGTGAGTGAAAAAGATAAGTAATTCAAGTTGCAAACTTGGTTTAGGAGGGACATTAAGAAAGTAACTTTCTCTGAAATGGTCTTTGAAAAGTATTTCTTGGTTTTGAGGTAACCAAAAAGCTGTAAGGTATAGTTGTGATGAAAAAGATAAGTACTTCAAGTTGGAAAATGGGTTTATGAGGGACATTAAGAAAGTAACTTGCTCTGAAATGGTCCATGAAAAGTATTTCTTAGTGTTGAGGTATCCAAAAAGCTGTAAAGTATAGTTGTGGGTGAAAAAGATAAGTAATTCAAGTTGAAAAATGGGTTTAGGAGGGACATTAAGAAAGTAACTTTCTCTGAAATGGTCTTTGAAATGTATTTCTTGTTTTTGAGGTAACTAAAAAGCTTTAGGGTATAGTTGTGATGAAAAAGATAAGTACTTCAAGTTGGAAAATGGGTTTAGGAGTGACATTAAGAAAGTAACTTGCTCTGAAATGGTCTTTGAAAAGTATTTCTTGGTGTTGAGGAATCCAAAAAGCTGTAAAGTATAGTTGTGGGTAAAAAGATAAGTAATTCAAGTTGGAAACTTGGTTTAGGAGGGATATTAAGAAAGTGACTTGCTCTGAAATGGTCTTTGAAAAGTATTTCTTGGTTTTGAGGTAACCAAAAAGCTGTAAAGTATAGTTGTGGGCGAAAAACATAAGTACTTCAAGTTGGAAAATGGGTTTAGGAGTGAAATTAAGAAAGTAACTTGCTCTTAAATGGTCTTTGAAAAGTATTTATTGGTGTTGAGGCATCCAAAAAGCTGTAAAGTATAGTTGTGGGTGAAAAAGATAAGTACTTCAAGTTGGAAACTTGGTTTAGGAGGGAAATTAGGAAAGCAATGTGCTCTTAAATGGTCCTTGAAAAGTATTTCTTAGTGTTGAGGTATCCAAAAAGCTTTAATGTATAGTTGTGATGAAAAATATAACTACTTCAAATTGGATAATGGGTTTAGGAGGGACATTAAGAAAGCAACTTTCTCTGAAATGGTTTTTGAAAAGTATTTCTTAGTGTTGAGGTAACCAAAATGTTGTAAACTACAGTTGCGGATGAAAAAAATAAGTACTTCATGTCGGAAAATGGGTTTAGAAGGAGCATTAAGAAAGTAACTTGCTCTGAAATGGTCTTTGAAAAGTATTTCTTGGTGTTGGGGTATCCAAAAAGCTGTATGATCTGGTTGTGGATGAAAAAGATAAGTACTTCAAGTTACAAAATGGGTTTAGAATGGGCATTAAGAAAGTAACTTGCTCTGAAATGGTCTTTGAAAAGTATTTCTGGGTGTTGAGGTATCCAAAAAGCTGAAAAGTATAGTTGAGGGTGAAAAACATATGTACTTCAAGTTGAAAAATAGGTTTTGGAGAGACAATAAGAAAGTAAATTGCTCTTAAAGGGTCTTTGAAAATTATTTCTTGGTTATGAGGTACCCACAAAGCTGTAAAGTATAGTTTTGGATGAAAAAGATAAGTGCTTCAAGTTGGAAAATGGATTTAGGATTGACATTAAGAAAGTAACTTGGTCTGAAATGGTCTTTGAAAAGTATCTCTTTATGTTGAGGAATCCAAAAAGCTGTAAAGTATTGTTGTGGGTGAAAAAGATAATTACTTCAAATTGGAAAATGGGTTTAGGAGGGTCAATAAGAATGTAACTTGCTCTGAAATGGTCTTTGAAAATTATTTCTTGGTGTTGAGGTAACCAAAAACCTGTAAAGTATTGTTGTGATCGAAAAAGATAAGTACTTCAAGTTGCAAAATAGGTTTAGGAGGGACATTAAAAAAGTAACTTGCTCTGAAATGACTTTTGAAAAATATTTCTTGGTGTTGAGGTATCCAAATCTGTAAAGTATAGTTGTGGGTGAAAAAGATAAGTACTTCAAGTTAGAAAATGGGTTTAGGAGGGACAATAAGAAAGCAACTTGCTCTGAAGTTGTTCTGAAAAGTGGATCTGGAAAATAGGTTCTGGAACTTGTTCTGAAAAGATATAATAAAGCCATAAAAAAGTATTAAAAAAATGGAGAGGGGACTCTTTGGGGCCCGGGGGAAGACCTTTGGGGATCCGGGGGCCCTTGAGGGCCGGGGGGTCCTTTGGGTGCCCGGGGGGCCGTAGAGGACCAGTGGAGGACCGGTGGGAGTCTGAGGAGGGCGTTTGGGGGATAACATTTCGAAATTTTTACATTTTAGTTTACTTTTTTTGCGGCGCATCCCTGCGGCGGATCCTGCGGCGCTTTCCTGCGGTGCCTCCCTGCGGCGCACCCCCTACGGCGTTTTCCTGACCCGCGGCGCATCCCTGCGGCACGTCCTGCGGCGCTTTCCTGGCCCACGGCGCATCCCGGCAGCGCTTCTCTGGTCCGGGGGACCTTGGGGGGCCGGCGGTGGGCCTTTGGGGCACAGTGAGGGCCTTTGGGGCACAGGTAGGGCCTTTGGGGGTCCGGGGGGCAGTTGGGGACCGGTGGAGGGCCTTTGGGACCCCGTTGGTCCTTTGAGAGCTCGATGGGCCTTTGGGGGGCCCGGGGATGGCCTTTGGGGGTCTGGGTGGGCCTTTGGGGGCGCCGGTGGCCCTTTGGGAGCTTGTGGGACCTTTGAGGACCGGGGGCTTCCTTCGGGGTTGGGGTAGGAGGATTGGAACCCTTTGGGGTTGGGTTAGAGGACCTCACAACACTGTTCAAATGAAACTTGTGTATTATAACGAGCACAGAGTTTCACCATTAAATTCTCTTCTAAAATCTCTTCAAAAATCATCTTTTAAAATGTCTCTAACTGTTTCGCCGAAATAGTTCCATAACCTGTCTAAAACAGTTTCGCCCAAATAATCCCTAAACGTAATTCAGCGTGTTCCTTTTGTTTTTGGCATCTCTGCGCTAATGCATTTCAAATTAATAAGAAACCTGATTTCCGCGCTAAAACAATTCATCGCTAAGATGTTTCTTGGAGAATTGTTTCCATGGCCTTTGGCTATTAATGTCCTTTGGAGTTCGACCAAAAGAGTTGTTTCCGAGGCAAAGACATTAATGACTTGGATCTATTCCTGGAGAATCGTTTCTATGCGAAAATTTTTAAAGTCTGACAGATGATGTCATTGGTTGATTGATCTGTCAAGAAAGGGGAATTAATTTGTTGTTTCTAAGGGGAATTATTGATTCACGATAGGTGAATTGAGGTCGACAGCACAGGTGCTCCAAGGTCGATGTTGTTGTTGTTGTAAGTGCACGCTCTCAGCGAATGTCAAGGTCGATGTTGTTGTTGTTGACACACTTTGATTACGCAATCAAGTTCTCGGAAATTCCCTTCCCCCTCGAGTCCTAGATCAAAAACATTGGCCCCGTTAGATTTCAATGCGCATGTGCAACCTTCGTCCCGGAGTTATTATACATAGAAAAATCAAATAAATCGACCTTGGAAAAAGAGGTCATTGACCGATTACGCACTCTTTCTCCCTAGGAAGGCGATGCCCATATTTGGAGTGTATAAAAGTTATAGGTGGCAGCAGGGGTGAGGGATCGGACTCAATAAGGCCCTTCTACTTATATGATATAAAAAAAATTGTTATTATTAGCCAGAGAAATTAACTAGATAATTAGCCTGATAAGGATTGAAGACCCCCCTCCCGAGTGTCTGCCTAGTATGTTCAAAGAAATGCAACATTTAGTTGCAATTTTTGTCTACTGCTGTACATCTTGTATGAAAATTACGTAGGCTACTGTGCATCTTCTACAAAAATTATTACGTATATTGGGAGGTTGCTCCTCCGCGAAGCCTCGCTGTTTACGCTAAAGTAATTTAATGCTTAAAAAAAACTTCTTATTGTTCTAATTAAACGAACAGTGTTTCGGGAGTCGTTCTTAAAGAATTGGGACAGAATTCAAACTTTAGCGTAAAGAGCGAGGTGTTGAGGAGGAGCAAAGCTCCTCATATCCATAAAATTTCTGTTCGTTTTAAGTTTTAATTTTGCTCCTTACTTTCAATTGAAAAAACTTGTTTTATTTGTTTAATTTTTGATCATTTTTAAGTTATTCCAGGAAATCTGACTACACCCCACGGATAAATCCCTCTTCCCCACGGATTTATTCTCCAGAAAATTCAGTCCTGGTGAAAATTTACCGCGAAAAATTACCCCTAACATCTCCACGCGTAAAATTGAGTCGGCAATGAGAAAGGAAGACATAAGAAGAATTTCGCATAGGAATTATGCCAAATTTTCCTAGAGTAAAATTCCCCCTGAAAAATTCATCCCCTGGAAAATTCTCTTCCCACGGAAAATTATTCCCGTCGAAAATCCTACAAGCAGAAAATTCACACCCCCCCCGAAAAATGTATGGATACTTCCCAGTAACAAATACTGTACGTAAACAATGGGCAAAATTTGTAACTTAAAGACCTTTCCCCACGGACTGTGGGGGATTATAATATCTCCGAATGCATAGTTATTCGGCCTTTCAACTATGCTGAACAAAATGCATATCTCAAAATTTTGATCGGACCATATTGAGAAAAAAAGGGCGTGGGAGTGGGCCTAGTTGTCCTCCAATTTTTTCGGTCAATTCAGTAGGGCACTAGGACTTTTAATTTCCGTTGGAATGAGCCCTCTCACGATATTCTAGAACCACTGGCGATCACCCCTGGGAAAAACAAATTAAAAAAAACACGCATCCGTGATCTTTCTTCTGGCAAAAAATACAAAATTCCACGTTTTTGCAGATAGGAGCTTGAAACCTCTACAGTAGGGTTCTCTGATACTGTGAATCTGATGATGTGACATTGATTAAGATTCTCTGACTTTTAGGTTTTTTTTTCCTTTTTTTGAAAATCAGGCAACTTTTCTTAGGCTCGAAACCTTTGATGGGTACGATTAAACTTAATGAAACTTACATAGCTGAAATCAGCATAAAAATCTGATGCTTTTGATATATTTATTGGTATCACAACTCCGTTTTTTATAGTTTTGGTTACTATTGAGCCGGGTCTCTCCTTAGTTACAGTTCGTGGTAACGAAAAATCAGGCAAATTTTCTCAGGCTTTAAACCTTTGATGGGTAAGACTAAACTTGATGAAACTTACATATATGAAATCAGCATAAACATTTGATTCTTTTGATATATTTGCTGGTATCAAAAGTCCCTTTTTTAGAGTTTTGGTTACTATTGAGCCGGGTAGCTCCTTACTTATAGTTCGTTACCACTTACTGTTTGATATTTATGGAGCAAAAAAATGGGTTATTTATAGGCCTAGTTCTTCCGATTCTGTGAATTTTGTCATTGGACCTGAAGCTACCAAGACAAGACAGCTAGATAATTTACTGTAGATATATTATTTTACGAAGTAATTCAGCTGAAGAATTGTCAAGGAGGCACACTTGTGCCTCTTTAAAGAGGTGACCCACCACAATGTTAAGCGATTTCTGGTCCTAGTGGTCGCAGCGAGACGGCGGTGATTGCAGTTTCTAGCCTAAGCTCAAACTAAGAAACATGCGAAATTTCACCCCCCCCTCCGACTTTATCTTCGTGGGAGAAAGTGGGCCGGAAGTTTCGACCCTCCCACCACAGACCCCCTTTAACGTTGTCCGATTGGGCTGAAATTTAGAGGATAAGCTGTCCTAGGGATTGGGAGCTTATCATCAAAATTTCAGCTCAATCCGATTACTCCTTCCCTGTTTTCCAAAAACCAAAATAGCCACTTAAAGTTCATCGAGTTATTTTTTTTATCAGCCAAGCCTACAGGCAACATTTGGCAACGGATCCGGGTGAATGATGACTCATTCGAAGCTGAATTTGGCCTGTTAGGGCCTTTTGATATTTTCAGACCGAAAAAATTATCCCCCAAATTTACACTTATGAAAAACCTCGTTTCCCTATAAGAGCCCATATTAATTTTTGTAATTCCTAAAAGCATAGTATTTCATTATCGAATTAGATCAAATTAGTCCTCTTAACCTGACAAGACCGACTGCAAGCTTCCAAAAATTCGAGCTTTTTCCCAGAAGTTTTTTGTCGAAAAACGAAAATCTTACTTTGTATTTGCTTGCGTCGAAAATAGATTGCAGAGACTAAAAATAATTTAACAGGAGTCTCTCATAGTACAGTGGTCACTATTCCTGTCTGTCATGCGGAAGACCCGGGTTCGATTTCCCGTCAGATTAATTTTTTATGTATTGAATTTAAAGTAGTATCTTTTAATTTAAAGTTTAAAAAAGAAACTCAGTTTCTTTTTTAAATCGAATCTATTAAATCCTTCGGCTCAACAGGCTTCTCCAGAAGAATATCACAGTCGGCCTTCAGCTTACAGGTAAGTCTCCACTGCTTTGATAACATGCCGTATACCCGCATGCTCGAAGAAAAGTTGAAAAAAGAAAATCTTTCTGTACACTTGATTTTAGTATTCAGGAATTAAAAGCCTTAACACAAGAATCTTCAAAACCCGGGGTTTGGGGGGCGGCAGCCCACCAACTTTAACTCCTGACACGATCAGCTAACAGTTAGTCAAGCAATAATAAGTAATAAACTGTACAAAAACGTGCAGAAATTATTTGAAAAAAACTACGTTTTCTAAAGAGTTAAAGAGGCTGAGTCACAAGTTCAAACCTTAAAACGTACAGGGATTAGGAGGTGCAGTTGGGGGGCTGCCGCCCCCTCCAAACCCCCCGCTTTTGCCGCCTCTATTCTAAAGATTTTCTAAGTCCAGTAGCCTGCAATCAGTTGATCGTACCATTACGAGCATTTAGTAAAAACAGATTCGATCCAGTAAATTTTTCCTTTCCGATTTAGTAAATTCTTCCAGGTCAGGGTGGCAACCCTGATATGCACTTCTGATGACACTGCAATAGTATAACCTTTTTTAAAAATTTTTATGCTTTAATAAAGTAAAATTCATAAAAACAATACAGTAACATCACATCAGGATTTTTCATGTAATGATCGCATCACAGCCGAGAACACTAGAACCGAGAGGACATAGTAACTCGAAATGTGAATAATGCAAATGTTTGCATACTTCACAATACTTCACATACTTCACAATTATAAACACAATATCACGATAATTACATCGAAAAATTAAATACTCGAAGATACTAAATGAAATAAAATTAAAAAAAAATTTCAAAATGAACTAAAAAGCAGAATTTTTCTTTCTCAGGAATCTGTGAATATACGTAGCAACAAGGGACGTGAAACGGATTGGGCTTAACCAAACTTGATTTTTTTTAAACTTTACCTCAACTCACAAACTTTTTTCATATATCCATTTATAAATTAGAATAATTTAATATCTATTTTATGTCAAGCTTAATCTGTTTTTCAACCCTCGTTTTCGCTTATATTCATAGATTCTCGAAAAAAAACCTTGTTTTTTAGTCCATTTTGAAAACGACTATTATTTATTTATTATTTATTATGTCAATGGCTATACATTTTCTTATGAAAATGAACCATTTTTGATGGATAATGCAAAACTGTTCCAGATTAGCAACATCGCAACATATAATGAAAATACTATAAACATATAATGAAAATAGAAACATATAATGAAAATAGCAAAAGAAATAAAAATACTTTCAATGAATTTACAGAGGATGTTACAAATACTATTATCCAACTTTTAGTAAGGTTTTCAAAATAGGTAAAAACCAATATACAATGTATAGTTGATGAGGTGTGCCTTAATAGTACATTTATGAAGCGCAATAATTGAGTTATTTACAAGCCATTCTTCTTTCCAGTTCCGTAGATTTCATCATTGAATCAAGGCTAGACAGCTACAAAATCTACTATAACTACACTTTTTACGAGGTAATTCAGCAAGAGAATTATTTTGATACTAGTCATCTTATCCTGGGAAGAAAAATTGGCTTCTTTTATAATGACACTCCTGGAAAGATGAGCATTGATTGTGATCTATTCGGGAAACAAGCGACCCCCTTGGGAGAGATTCCAAGGGATGCAAACAGTCCCCAAGTTGGGGGTAATCCGCCCAAAACGCCTGTCACTGTCCACCGTTTGTATGCTTATAAACCGAACTGATAACAATTCCCATTGCTGTTACGACAAATAACTTTTTCCAGTCTTAGCTAGTAATCAACTTCCCTGTATAGCTCTCTCCCGAGTATTGCCCGGAAAAGAAATTTGTTAACAAGACTTAACTTCTGGGACGTAAATCTTGCATACTATTAGGGATAGATAAACCAAATCACAAAAGTTTTTCGAAATGGGACTACGAATAGGTTCTCTTAATTTAAAAGCTAAGAAGTCAGGGAACCAGACTAAAAAATTAAAAAACTTAATTTAAAAACTAGAAAAATCAGACGCTATCAGGAATATCAAGTTATAAAGCGTGTAATAACATTTCCTGGTCAAATCGAACCAACTGATTACGATCATGTCGGGATATTTTGCGAGAAACGGGTTCTTCATTCTCATCACCATAGTCTCTAATTTTAGTAAGCACTCAAATTTTAAGTTTATAAATGTAATAAAAACTATTTATAGGATTTCAGGAAATCATATGGCACTGCTAATAGAAAATTTTTTTTAGCGTTCCCAGTTTAATTAGGGAGAAAAAGAAAGATATTACTGATTTTTACTACCCTGTTAAAAAGTGTGCTTTATTCTATTGATTAATTTTTTTTACTTATTTTCCTAAGCCGATGATATTACTCTTTATATCTGGAGAGACAAATAGCATCATTGTTTTGAAGCCTGGTTGATTTTAAAGCCATACCCAACTGTGACACAGCATCAAGAAATTCTTTTTCGCACATTAAATGAATATTACTCAAAATCCGATTGGTTTTCTTGTATGAAATTTTAAGCCAATAAAAGGACGAAAAATTACTGACTCACAATATTTTTACAAGCAAATTCTCTGTTTTTCTGTGACTCAATGTCTATTTAATTCAGTTTATTACCAAACTTTATATAAAAATTAAAACAGCGAAAATAAGTTTTAAGTAAATTTTACTTACTAGGCTAAATTGAAGAACAGTTGAATTGGAACAAATATAAACATTCATAAATATATATATAAATATATATATATATAATTATATATAAAAATATATATATAAAAATATATATATAAATATATAAATATTTATCATACATAACCAGTCAGTAAAATAGGGTTTGCAGACATATTTTGAGGATCTTCCTCATATTCGTAAATAATTCGCAATATATTTTTGAAATTTTTGCCGAATATCTGCCACTGCCGGAAAATGGCAGTACTTTTTAAGAAAGTACTGCCATTTATTATAAATCCTATTTGCATATATTTTTATTGAACAGCCTGTCGTTAATATTTAAAGTATTATTCTCAATTTTTATGAAGCTTGTAGAAATTTCTAAATAAAACCTTGGAATTTTCAAGTCATGAAACACTCCAAATTTGTCAATTTAACAAACTGTCTTTCATATGAAACACCAGGGGCATCCATCGTAAAAGAAGATTGAAGGGTATTTTGAACTAAAACTCTCAGATGTCATGTATATATTCTCTGAGGCCAACCTGACTCTTGTACATGATAATGGTAATAAGCTTACCTAAGCTATGGATGTCAGGTATTGTGTTATCTTGGAACAATAATTTCGACAGGACCTGTGCCTGTCATCATCAGGTTCAAATTCAAAACCTAGTTTTGAATTTGAACCTGATGATGACAGGCATAGGTCCTGTCGAAATTATTGTTCCAAGATAACACAATACCTGACATCCATAGCTTAGGTAAGCTTATTACCATTATCATGTACAAAGATGTCATGTATAGACAGGGTTGCCACCCAGCGGTTTAAATCACTAGATTTTAGTGATTTTCTTCAATAAGCTAGTGATTTATGTGCTGATTAGTGATTTTTTAGACAATATAAAATCACTAGAAATAGTGATAAATCACTAGGGGTGGCAACGCTGCGTGTAGAGCCCATTATGTACCCCTATTCATCCTGAATGGTGATCCGTACTGGCTGCAGTGTATCTTCTAGCAAAGTAGCGACTGTTCTTGGATCCTGTATGCCTCTGGAGGATTAGAAACTTCTAAATTCAAAGGCTTACGCAAGAAATGTTGGGCTCTATCATTGTTAATATTGATTTATTATTTCATTTTGGGCCATCGTGTTTCGAAACATTGAGCCGAAATATTCATTTAGAAAAAAAATTCAGTGTCTTAAAATCATTCCTCATTGGTTCAATTTTTATTATTTTCATTATGGAAAAGCAGTCTGGCCTTCATCGTTATTTATATCTACTGATTAAGGAAAGCCATTTTCTTAAGGTCTTTTAGTTGAAACTTAGTGAGTGGAAGTGTGATTTTAGAAAATATATCAAAACACCAACAACTTCAACCAGTGTTCATCTGCAGAAAGACTGAAGGTGCATCTTAATTTGCCAGTTTCCAGGTTACAATGTACAGACTGCCTAAAGAGCTAAATTACGAATTCTAAGGATATTTTTATTAGAAAATTCTGTCTCCTAATTCCATATAAGTTTTCCAGGGCTCAAGCGGAAATTTCATCTTCTTCATTTTAAGTTTAAATCAATTAATTGTAATGAAGCCAGTTGTAATTTGGTATGTCATCTGCCTGCCACATTGCATTTGAAGCAAACAGTTCTCTGGTTTACCCAATAAATAGAGATTGTGATTTGTATTTAGCTCCCTTTCAAACAGTTTATCGTAATAAACTGTTTGTAAAGAGGGACCACGGCCAATAGTAACCAAATTGAAAACAGGAGTTTGAAACAATGTACACATCATAAGATACTTATTTTACGCTGTGTTCAAATACGTTAAATTTATTTTGTTCAAAAATGTCCATCAACTATATTACTGCAAGTATATTTGAATAATTTCAGAAAAGATGGGGTAAACATCCTCCAAAACTAAATGGATCATTATCAAAATTGCAAAACTTTTACATAAATTGCAAAATTACAAAAAGCTCAGCCTTTGGATGACCAGGGACAGGGAAGCCCACAGGGAACGCGGACATGAACCATTAGTTTCACGGTCATGTTAATTAAGGTTAACTCCCTGCCAGAAAACGTGTCAGTCTGTTCCGGATGAAGAGAGGGCTTTTGGAGACAGTGATGTGAATTGGGCTAGTAGGGCACAACTCCTGCTTCAAAATGCTTCGCACAAAAAATGTTTAGATATTTGCAAAAAAATAAAAATTCTATTTCAAAAAATTAAAATAGAATTTTTTAATTGGGATTTTTCAAATTAAACTAAAATGAAAAATATATTAAATAAAAATTATAAATAAATTTAATCTTTTTCATTTAATTAAAAATTGAAAATATATATATTTTTTAATTTATTCTTATTTTTTTGTTGTTTTTTTTTTTATTTTGATTTTTCCAAACTGAGCACATACACAGAGGGGATAGGCCTATGAGTAAATAACACACCCTCCCAGAATTTAAATCCCAAAATATTAACTAAACTAAGATAAAAATAGGGTAAAAATTTCGCTAATTATGATCCATGAAAAAATGTTGATAGCCTTATAAATTAGTCGTTTTCTTCTCTGCGTTCTAGTTTTTTTTTTTCAGCAAAGCACTAGTTTTCAGAATTCTATAAATACAGGAATATATCAAAAATATGTTTATTTGAGCTAGTTTTGTCAAAATATATCCCGAAACAGAAATTTTTGTTCTTTTCAAGTTGCAACTTCGCTCTTCACTTCCATCGGAAAAACTTAATTTTTTTAAGTTCATATCGGCAAATACGTGCTGGATTAAACAGGCAGAATTATACTGGTGCTGGTGTTTGTGTATATTAATTTAAAATATTAGCAGGTATTTGCATGCTAGGGGTAAATAATAAGGTAGGCAATCTAAGGTTAATTTTGCTTATATGCCAGAAATCAAATAAAAGAAAAACAAAAAAACATCCAATTTGACTCCCCATTCCTTGCTCTTTCTAAGCAAAATAATCACTACCATTCCCCAGTGGAGGAAAGCAGTTTTTTTTCCAACGAATCCATCCCTAAAAATTTTAAAATCACTTCCACAACAAATATTTTGGCATTTCAGTCCCCTCTTAAAAACTTTTTAAGGGGTCATCCTTTTCCGGTTGTTTTTTTTTATTTACAAAACACTTTAATCTTCAAAAGCAACGCAATAATGTTGCCTAAGTAAAGAGCGTTGTGGGCCAAATTTATTAGTATTATTTATGTTTCTTTTCACCAAGATACTTTGTATAGAAGCAGTTGTCTTAGAAACTACAAATAAATCTCATTCGATTGAAAATTGAAAGTTCTAGTGCCCTTTTTAAGAGTCAAAAGCGATTGGAGGCAAACCAGCCCCCCTCTAACGCCCACTATTTCACAAACAAATCCAATTCAAATTTTGGGAGAGCCATTTTGTTCAACATAGCTGAAAGATCCAGTAACTGTGTCTCTGGGGATATCAACTCCCCACAACCCTCGGGGCAAGGGCTGTAAGCTATTCAATTCCCCCATTGTTTACACGTAGTAATTATAATTGAGAAAGAGGCCTTGTTTGACCATTAGTCTTAAAAAAGACCAAGGGCATTCAAGTGAAGCTATCAGAGAATGTTAAGGCGAATTTTGAACTAAATCAGAACACGTTATGTGCATAAAGGTTGTCATAAGGGTGTAATTCAGGAATTGCTCATGGTATTAAGTTGAAATTTCGGTGAATGATGAGAGGGATGGTCAATTGATCAAAAAGGCCGTATTTGCTAGCTACTACTTCTACTACTACTACTACTACTAATACTACTACTACTACTACTACTATTACTACTACTACTACTACTACTACTACTAATATTACTACTACCACTATTAGTCATACTACTACTGCTACTAATACTACTACTACTACTACTACTACTACTATTGCCGCTACTACTATTGCTACTATAACAACTACTTCTTTAGAGACTACTACTAAGGCTGGGGATATTGAGGTGAAAATTTGAGGAATTGTTGAGGGGAAAGTTGAACTAAATCAAACATACTATGCTCATACAGATTGTCAAAAGGGCGTATTAGCAATGTCTTTGGAACGGCTTACCATATCAAGCTAAAACTTCCACGGCATGATGAGGGGGATGTTCAAAATACAAAATACTACTACTGCTACTAGCAGTGCAGCTACTACTGTTAGTAGCCCATTACTAATGCTAGTAGTAATACTCCTACTACTATTGCTGTCACTGCCACTGCAACTAAGGCCAACGGTATGAAGGTGAAAATTTCAGGGAATATTGAGGGAGGAAGTGGAACTAAATCAAAACACACTGTTTACATGTATGTTGTCAAAAGCGCGTAGTAGCAATATCTTAGGAACGGCTTGGAGTATGAAGATGAAATTTACAGGGGTGTTGAAGCGACGAAAAGGCAAATATTTGCTACTACTACTACCTCTACTACTGCTATTGCTACTATTATTACTACTGCTGCCACTAATATTACTACCAAAGTTAGCAGTGTCCCAGGAACTGGTTATGGAAATAAGTAGAATCCTTCAGCGTGTGTAAGGGATTAAAAAAAAAATAAAAGGTGTCATATGCACACTGCTGCTAATGCCACTATTACTACAACTATTGCTACTACTGAAGCTAAGGATATTAAGGTGAAACTTTCAGGGAATTTTCAGGGGAAGTTGAACTAGATCAAAACACACTATGAGCGTGCAGATTGTCAAAAGGGTGTGCCAGCAATATCTCAGGAACGCCTTAGATTATTAAGTTAAAACTTTCAGGCTATGTAGAGGGGAATTTTGAACTAACCAAAAGGTTCTATGTACATATTACTGATACTACTAAGATTACTACAACTAGGGAGGCTACTGGTATAGATAAGATAAGACTTATTGCAAAAAGCCTGCCGGCCATAACAACACAGAATACAGTCTACAAACAAAGCTCAGGAACAAAATACAATTTTAGATAATATAAATCAAAAAAGAAAAAAAAGAACAACAAAAAGACTAAAAAGAAACAAACTAAGGTTCAACATTTTAACCAACAAACACCAATCATAGTGGTGTAATACCCTATGATTGGTGTATTAAAGAACGATGTGGGCACAATGTGTTTTTGGTTTTTTCTTCATACCCGGGCACCTCGTATCGAAGGAATTGTCATAGAAACTTCGAAAAGGGCTCATTCGATTGGAAATTGGTGTGGCTAGTGCCCTTTTTAATAGTCGAAAGTGATTGGAGGGCACCTAGCCCCCCCCCCCCCACGCCCGTCAGTCCCCCAAACACATCCAATAAAAATTTTAATATAGCCATTTTTTTCAACGTAGCTGATTTCCCGATAGAAAATATCTTTTTGAGGAGGACAACCCCCCACAAACCTCGGGGCAAGGGTTATAAGTTATGCCCTGAGGGCATATAAGATCAATGTTGACACAATGTACAGTTTATTATTTTTTTTTCTTTAAAGCAGGGCACTTCATATAGAAGGGGTCGTCGTAGATACTTCAAAAGGGGCTCATTCGATTAGAAATCGAGGGTTCTGGTGCCCTTTTTAATAGTCGAAAGTGATTGGATGGCAACTAGCCCCCCCCCCCGCACGCCACTCATTTCCCCACACACATCCAATCGAAATTTTGAGATAGCCATTTTGTTGAGCGTAGTTTATTTCCAGATAGAAAATATGTTTTTGAGGAGGACACTCCCCCACAACCCTTAGTGCAAGGATTTTAAGTTATGCCCTTGGGGCATATAAGGTTTTTATAGAAGGCGTTGTCGTAGAAACTTCAAAAAAGGCTCATTCGTTTGGAAATAAAAATGGCTTGTGCCCTTTTTAGTAGTCGAAAGGGATTGGAGGGCCACGCGGGGCGCCCCCCCCACGCCCATCATACCCCCAAACACACCCAATCAAAATTGTGAGATAGCCATTTTGTTCAGCGTAGTTGATTTTCAGATAGAAAATATGTTTCCGAGGAGGACACTCCCCCACAACCCTCAGGGCAAGGGTTTTAAGTTATGCCCTGGGGGCATATAAGGTTTTTATTGAAGCCGTTGTCGTAGAAACTTCAAAACAGGCTCATTTGATCAGAAATTCAAAGGGCTAGTGCCCTTTTCAATGGTCGAAAGTGATTGGAGGACAACTAGCCCCCCCCCCCCCCGCCCGTCATTCCCCCAAACACATCCAATCAAAATTTTGAGATAGCCATTTTGTTCAGCGTAGTTGATTTCTATATAGAAAATATGTTTTTGAGGACACTCCCCCACAGCCCTCAGGGCAAAGGTTTTAAGTTATGCCCGGGGGGTATATAAGGTTTTTATGCAAGGCGTTGTCGTAGAAACTTCAAAACAGGTTCATTCGATTGGAAATTCAAACGGCTAGTGCCCTTTTTAATAGTTGAAAGTGATTGGAGGGCAACTAGCTCCCCTCGCCCATCATTACCCCAAACACATCCAATCAGAATTTTGAGATAGCCATTTTGTTCAGCGTACGCTAGTTGATTTCCAGATAGAAAAAAAGTTTTTAGCAGGACACTCCCCCAGAGGACACTCCCCCACAACCCTCAGGGCAAGGGTTTTAAGTTATGTGCTGGGGGCATATAAGGATTTATAAGAAGGCGTTGTTGTAGAAACTTAAAAACAGGCTCATTCGATTGGAAATTCAAAGGGCTAGATCCCTTCTTAATAGTCGAAAGTGATTGGAGGGGAACTAGCCCTTCCCCCACGCCCATCATTCCCCCAAACACATCCAATAAAAATTTTGAGATAGCCATTTTTTTCAGCGTAGTTGATTTTCAGATAGAAAATATTTTTTGAGGAGGACACTCCCCAGAAACCCTCAGGGCAAGGGTTTTAACTTATGTCCTGGGCACAGTTTATATAATATACCAGTAAGTTTACCGCAGATGATTTCTGGCTCTTCATTCTCGGTGCGAACAAAAAGCTCCTCCCACTTATTTTTGCACTTATTGTCCACTTATTGGTTGAGCCGGCCAAGTGGTTTTGTTAGAACTTTTGCCGTATGTGATTATTCTTTGTCTAACCGTGAAAAGATCTAATGCCGCTTAAGTTTATATCTGCAAAAACGTTCTTTGGAGTACTCACACATCGGTCTTGGTTTTTATAATGCCAGGAATAGGGAAAGATCATGCTGGATAATTATATAAACTGTGGTCCTGGGGTATATATAAGGTTTTTATAGAAGGCGTTGTCATAGATACTTCAAAAGGGGCTCATTTTTTTTGAAATTCAAAGGGCTAGTGCCCTTTTAATAGTCGAAAGTTATTGGAGGGCAATTAGCCCCTCCCCCACGTCCATCATTCACCCAAACACATCCAATCAAAATTTTGAGATAGCCATTTTGTTTATTGTAGGCTAGTTAATATCCAGATAGAAAAAATGTTTTTGAGAAGGACACTCCCCCAAAGCTCTCAGGGCAAGGGTTTTAAGTTATGCCCTCGGCGCATATAAGGTTTTTATAGAAGGCGTTGTCGAAGAAACTTCTAAAAAGGCTAATTCGATTGAAAATTCAAAGGCTAGTGCCTTTTTTAATAGTCGAAAGTGTTTAGTAATATTTTTTGTTGTTGTTGTTGTTGTTTAGACCAGGGAATTTTGTATCGAAGGAGTTGTCGTGGGAACTTTGAAAGGGGCTCATTTAATTGAAAATAGAAAGGGCTGATGCCCTTTTTAATAGTCGAAAGTGATTGGAGGGCAACTAATCCCCCTTCCACTCCCACCCTCCCATTTGCCCATTATGTTTAAAAACTATATGTTGCCTTAAGATTAAATCAAAATGCACTGTTAAAAAGCCGAAATTGACATAAGTTGGGCGCAAAAACCCTATGCCTTCCCAAGGCCAGAACAAAATTTGCACTTTACTGAAAAAATACAAATGAATGTGCAGAGATGACAGTTCTCCGAAACTATTAAAACTTAAAACGAGCAGAAATTGTCCCCTATATAAATGCGGTGGCCTCTTTCTCAATCCTTACTCTTTACACTAAAGGCTTAAAGTTCTTTAAAATATGTATCATTCAAATTCAACAGCGTTTGTGTTTGAGCAGTCTTTCTTGAGACACCCATGACAAAAATTGATACTCTAGCATAAAGGGCGAGGGCTGAAGAAGGAGCAGCTCCCGTCCTATACGGAATAATTTCGGTTCGCTTTAGTTTTAACGTTGCTGCTTACTTTTAGATGATTTTTTTTTAAATTTAATTTCCGATCATTTTCAGATTTAGCCAAGAATTTCCCTTGCCCCCCCCCCCCCATCGTAAAAATTTTCCTGGAAAATCCCCCTGGAAACCTTCATCTACACGACATATTCTAACGGTGGAAATTCCTCCCCGCAGGGACTCTGCGGTCTCCCCCCCCCCCCCCAAAAAAAACGAACATTTCCCAATGACAAATTCTTCATTTGAAAATGGTCAAATTGCATAACTTACAGTTTTTTCCCCAGGGACTATAGGGGGTCATGTCATCCTTGAAGGTATAGTTATCGGACCTTTCAACTATGTTTGATCAAACGGCTATCTCAAAATTTTTATTCGATGTCTTTGGAGAATAATTAAAAAAAACTTTTTCCACAAAATAAGTTTTTCAAAGAAAAGTAAAGAACTCCATTAAACAAAAAATGAGCAAAATAAAATAAAAAACAAACAGAAATTACAATAAATAACCGAGTCAAACTCAAAACGAGCAGAAATTAACATAAGCTGGGCTCAAAATCCCTATGCTTTCCCAAGGCCAGAACAAAATTTGCACTTTACTGAAAAAAATACAAATAAATGTGAATTGTCAGTTTAATGTACGTATACTGGTATTTAGTAATCAAAATGTTAATATTATTTGATTTGTTAAAGTTATAAAAGTAAAAACATTTATATTTTTTTTCTGTAAAGTGCACTTTTTGTTCTGGCCTTGGGAAGGCATAGGGGTTTTAAGCCCAGGTTATGTTAATTTCTGCTCGTTTTGAGTTTGACTCGGTTATTTATTGTAATTTCTGTTTTTTTTGGGTTTCGTTTATTTATTGATGCTGATTTGTGGTAGTTTCGAGCTTGGTGGATTATTTGATTTTATTTTTGCTCTTTTTTTGTTTAATGGAGTTCTTTACTTTTATTTGAAAAACTTGTTTTGTGGAAAAAGTTTTTTTTAATCAAACATAATAAAATTCAAATCCTAAAAACCGTAACAAGCTGTTTAATAACACAATTGTTTAATTGTTTTAATACACAACTGTTTAATAACACATGCATTCCTCTCAGTCATTTATTTACCAGCAATTAACCAATTAACTCAATTAACCAGCATTCACCTCCCAAAATCTCGTCCAAAACATTCCACGACTCAGACAGCCCTTCACCCTGGGATACAAAATGAAATAAATTGTCATTCACACATACACACATAGGGCAAAAATAGGGGCCAGCCGCCAGTCTAATCTAAAGTTTCCCAAAAATTTCCTTCTCTCACCTAAATCTAAACTATCCTCCTCTACCTACAACAAATTCTACAAATCCTCTTTATTCAACCCAAATTTAAAATAAAAATCCTCCCCTCAACAGTCTTTAGCTTGGGAGTAAAACCTCAAAGACATAGATTGTTCCTAAATGAGCTTGCCACTCTTGGATTTCTTCGTCATTTAGGGTTCGCTGGACTTCCTTCCGTACTGACACGCTTTCACCCATTGGGCCTTTTCCTTCATTCGACATCTCCGAAAGGCCACACAGGTCCAGTTGTTTCTTGACCTGATTTGGCCACGAATTACGTCTACCGTCCTGCAAGCTCTCCAAATAAAATGACTTAAAAAGCCAAATTCTAGGTAGCCTAATTTTTTTCTCCCAGAATTTCACCATTTGAGGGAATGTTTAGGGCGAGTTTCAATACAAAAAAAAAAACAAGCTACATGCATGCAGGTTTTCAAAAGGGCATAAAAATAGCATTTTAGGAACAGCTTAGATTATTATGTTGGAACTTTCAGGGCATAGGGAGATTTTGAAATAACCAAAAGGCACTATATGCATGTTACCACTATTAGTACTATTACGAATGCTTTGACCAATACTTCTACTGAGGCTATGGGTAACAAGATGAAACCTTCAGGGAACATTTAGGGGAATGTTGAACAAAATCAAAACACACTGTGTGCATTCAGATTTCCAAAAGAACATATGAGTAATTTGTCAGGAAAAGCTTAAAGCATTAACTTGAAACTTTTAGGGTGTGTTGAGAGGGATGTTGAACAAAACAAAAGGCCCTCTGTGCATACTGCTACTACTTCTACTACTCCTACTGCTGCTACTAATACTACAACTACTGCGTCTGATGCTAAGGGTAGGAAAATGAAACTTTCAGGAAATGCTTAGGGAGACGTTGAACTTATTCAAAACCCACCCTGCCTATGCTCGTTGTCAAAAGGAAGTATCAGCAATATCTTAGGATGGTTTAGGGTATTAACTTGAAACTTTCAGTGCATGTTAAGGGGGATAATGAACTAGGCAAAATGCAGAATATGCAAACTACTACTACTACTACGGCTGGTACTAATACTATTACTATTGCTACTAGAGCTACTACCAGAACTGCTAATAACTCTACCGCTACGATTGTTTCTACTACAGCTACTATTTCCACGAGTACTATTAGTGCTGCTGAAGCTAGGGGTATTACGATGAAGCATTCAGGGAATGTTGAAGAGGATAGTGAACTATGCTAAATTGAAACACGCTATATAGATGCAGGTTATTAAAAGGGTATAACAGCTATATGTCAGGAACAA
The DNA here is from genome assembly GCF_049724085.1 of Artemia sp. Qi Xiang Cuo. Lineage (NCBI taxonomy): Eukaryota > Metazoa > Arthropoda > Branchiopoda > Anostraca > Artemiidae > Artemia > Artemia sp. Qi Xiang Cuo. Next base: position 78,006,460 of record NC_142798.1, read on the forward strand.
CTTAGAGTTTTAAACTAAAACTTTCAATGCATGTTTAGGGGGATGTTGAACTAACCAAAAGGTACTATATACATACTACTACTACTACTTATACTACTACTACTATTAACAAATCACTGTAGCATCAATCCACCGCAGGCGAACACAGCCGAGCACACTCCTCCTCCGTCCCAATTGTGTTCACAGCCTCCCTCTTTACACCCTCCCAGGAAGTTCCCATTTCCCTTAAATCTTTATTTATGACATCCTCTCACCTCAAATGCAGACGACCTACTTTCTGGTAATCCCTAGACTGTTGGTCGAAAAGGGCAACCTTTGACAGTCTGTCATCTTTCATCCGCAGAACGTGCCCTAGCCATCAACACCTTTCTCTCATTATAGCCATAGAAAGCGGAACTGAGCCGCACTTTTCGCACAGCCTACTGTTTGAAATACGGTAAGTCAGCCGGGCACCCAGAACAATCCGTCGGCAATTTCTCTGGAAAACATCTAGCATATCTTCACCCGTTTTTCGGAACGCCAGTAGAGGAGGGG